>NC_068938.1:106120796-106420796 GCF_016801865.2 Culex pipiens pallens
ATTTTTGTATTTTTGTATTTTTGTATTTTTGTATTTTTGTATTTTTGTATTTTTGTATTTTTGTATTTTTGTATTTTTGTATTTTTGTATTTTTGTATTTTTGTATTTTTGTATTTTTGTATTTTTGTATTTTTGTATTTTTGTATTTTTGTATTTTTGTATTTTTGTATTTTTGTATTTTTGTATTTTTGTATTTTTGTATTTTTGTATTTTTGTATTTTTGTATTTTTGTATTTTTGTATTTTTGTATTTTTGTATTATTGTATTTTTGTATTTTTGTATTTTTGTATTTTTGTATTTTTGTATTTTTGTATTTTTGTATTTTTGTATTTTTGTATTTTTGTATTTTTGTATTTTTGTATTTTTGTATTTTTGTATTTTTGTATTTTTGTGTCCCCAAGTGGCCACCGGTAACCGGTGACCTGTTCCGGAGTGGCCAGGTTAGTCCAGGTGACGTTGGCATCACTTAAAATGGTCACAGTTTTTAATTTGATGAATTTTGATACGTCACATGACTCGGTTCTTTGCAAATTCTGAAGTGTCCCCAAGTGGCCACCGGTAACCGGTGTCCCGTTCCGGAGTGGCCAGGTTGGGCCAGAGGACATTGGTATCACTTAAAATGGTCACAGTTTTTAATTTGATGAATTTCGATACGTCACATGACCCGGTTCCTTGCAAATTCCGAAGTGTCCCTAAGTGGCCACCGATAACCGGTGTCCCGTTCCGGCGTGGCCAGGTTGGCCCAGGTGACGTTGGCCTCACTTAAAAAGGTCACAGTTTTTAATTTGATGAATTTTGATACGTCACATGACCTGGTTCCTTGAAAATTCCGAAGTGTCCCCAAGTGGCCACCGGTAACCGGTGTCCCGTTCCGGAGTGGCCAGGTTGGGCCAGAGGACATTGGTATCACTTAAAACGGTCACAGTTTTTAATTTGATGAATTTTGATACGTCACATGACCTGGTTCCTTGAAAATTCCGAAGTTTCCCCAAGTGGCCACCGGTAACCGGTGACCCGTTCCGGAGTGGCCAGGTTGGGCCAGAGGACATTGGTTTCACTTGAACCGGTCACAGTTTTTAATTTGATTAATTTTGATACGTCACATGACCTGGTTCCTTGAAAATTCCGAAGTTTCCCCAAGTGGCCACCGGTAACCGGTGTCCCGTTCCGGAGTGGCCAGGTTGGGCCAGAGGACATTGGTTTCACTTAAAATGGTCACAGTTTTTAATTTGATGAATTTTGATACGTCACATGACCCGGTTCCTTGCAAATTCCGAAGTGTCCCCAAGTGGCCACCGGTAACCGGTGACCCGTTCCGGAGTGGCCAGGTTGGGCCAGAGGACATTGGTATCACTTAAAACGGTCACAGTTTTTAATTTGATGAATTTTGATACGTCACATGACCCGGTTCCTTGAAAATTCCGAAGTGTCCCCAAGTAGCCACCGGTAACCCGTGTCCCGTTCCGGAGTGGCCAGGTTGGTCCAGGGTCCGTTGGCTGCCCTCGAATTGGGCAGGTTCCCGGTATTTATCATTTGCGGCCAAAAATTCCAAAATCGGTTAAATTATCCAATTTTGCCATCCGAATAACTGACTGAAGAAAACTACATCCGTACACGAGCCAAAATTAAATAGTTCGTCACGTAATCAGTGAATGATACCCTAGAACTGTCACTTTCCCGTTCAATAATTTCTGAACGTTCTTCGTCTCTGTTTCAAAGCTGTGGCTACGCCCACAATTTCATGGTTTTTGTTCGCATGAGCGTGAACAAATGTATGATTTGTTTCCTAATACCATGAACGAAGTTTATGATTACGGGAACTAGAAAAACGTAACCAGACCAGGCGTTACGGTTTTTCGTGAACAAACGTTCATGAAAATCGATTGCAAACATGCATTTGTTCACGGTGCAAAATCTTATCATAAAATTTGCTTTGTTTCCATTTTCATGGTACGTTGTTCACGTTTACGCGAACGGACTTTTTTGCGTGAATGTAAGATTTGACAAGATTGCCTACCGTTCGGATCGGCTAGGAGGGGCGTAGTTTCAAAATTGATTATATTGTAGGTGTTGAATAAACCATGTAACTAGTTATGTCTCAAATCATAATATACATAAAAGTACAAAATTAGACTACATCCTCAAAGTTCACATCGCATTTACCTCTAATGCTACAATTTTTTTTTCGAAGATTTTTATTTTTCTTACAGTTTTAATGATTTCATTTTATCTCTCTTTTCCGAAGCTTGCAGGAAACGATCCGGGATGGTCTGAAAGCTGCAATTTGCCCAACTAGCAACACTGCAAAGTGCCCAAAGACTCAACTAGCTCTCCATTTATCGCAATTGTTTCACACACCTCTTCTTTCAAAATCTCCTAGATTGTTTTTTCAAAATGATTTAAATTCCCACAAAAAATTATAAATTTTCAAAGCTGGAGATACAGTTACACTTCAGAACAAGGAAAAATTAACAATCATCGAAATATTTTGATAATAATTATGGTTTATTTGTGTTTCTAACATGATTGACGCAGTAATCTAAAAGTGTAATTTATTATAAGCCAACGCTGTCCATTGTGTAAAAAAACGTTATAAATACCTGTATTTTTTATTATATATATTAGGCTGGCAAGAAAAAATTAAAATTTTGGGAAATCTCAAGAGATACCCCTTGGTTCAAATGTTTAGGCAATAATCAGTAACTGTGCCTATTTTGAGCCAAATCGGTTAAGATTTAAGAGTCGCTTTTTGTCGTTGAAGTTTATATGGGGAAAATCGCAAAATGTATGCAGAAAACATCATTCCAGTATTTTTCTGCCAGGTGGCGCGGATCTCGTCCAAAATTGTCCAAGTGTGAGATCCTGTAGGAAATTCAATACCCCGCAACTTTGTCGAAGGGTCCAAAACGATCCGAGTTGATCCTGATGAATTGGGTCCTAAAATGAAGTTTAAATTTGTGATATCATTGCTCATAAGAACGATAATGCTTATTTTTCTGAGTACAATGACCCTTTGAACGAACGCAAAGGATTTAAAATGGATTTTTAATTCAATTTAAAAAAAAATAACTTCACGGTCCTTCTTGACAGAAAAGGTCCTACTTGACAGCTCGTTCCAAGGGGACCATAGTTGATCCATCGAAAAAATGTTGTCTTGTCAATAATTTTTTTTGCATTAAAATGAAAAAAAAAGTGGTCACAAATTGTTTTTTATCGTGTTTTTTTAGCGTTGTACATAAAAATGTACATAGGGCTTTTAGTACCCAATTATTAGCAATGCGATGAAAAGAAATCGGCTTATATACTTGAAGGTATATACTGGGTATATAAGAAGTACATAAGAAATGGTTTATTTGTGTTTCTAAGTGAATTGAATTCCTACAAGAATCTTACACTTGGACAATTTTGGGCAAGACCCGCGCCACCTGGCAGAAAAATACTGAAACGATGTTTTTCTGCATACATTTTTGCGTTTTCCCCATATAAACAACAACGATAAAAAGCGACCCATAAACCTTAATACTTATTTTTGCCTAAGGAATCGAGTCAGAGAGTATCCCTGATGTCGATTTTTTTTATTGTTTTCCAGTAGAGAGCATTTAAAAGCAACCGAACCCTAAGATGACAGTTTTCGTGAGTTGCGCGTATTCACCGACAGATGGCGTCGGAGTCCGTCCATCAAATACGCAACTCAAAATTTGCATAGGAAGCTTTTTTTCGTAACGGCTTTTGCGGCACGCTCACTTTAACTGTTCTAGACTAATATTTGAACGTGGCGTATCTCTAAACAAGTTTTTCAAGAAAATTATTCCAGAATGCTTATTTTGTCAATTTAAACCAAAACAAAGTAAAAACTATATTTATTTAAACTATTCGCCATTTTCAAAAGTTTGGCTAGATAATATCGAAGGCCGCCATCTTAGGCCCACTGGGCCCACAAAACGGGGTACGCTCAGTTTTTATGGGAGCTGTCAACATGCTCCCGGGCTGTTCAAAAGACGTGCAGATGACAATTCAATGCATTTTTTAAGTTTTATAATTCGTAAATTTATCGAAAACTGATCGACTAGCGCTTAGGACCTTTTTAAAACTTACCCTAGATTTTTTAAAATAAATTCATACGACCTTATCAAAACCACTCTTGAGAAAGTTTGACAGCGCCTGTCGCGGTGACAGCTGACGATTGAATGAACTAGGCCCTTTTGGTTTTTCAATCTTTTCCAGTTCAATTCCAGCAGGGTAGCCAAATTGCATTTTTGTAGCAAACATTAATTAAAAGGTGCAGTTAAATTGGTGAAAATGAGGTTGCGAGAAAAATATATCAACATCAGTTTAGATTTTAGGCCAGATTGCAATCGGTTTTAAAAATCATACCTATCTTTATCATTAATTTGGCTTTTTATCATTAAAAAATCATATTTTCATTGTTTCTGTTTATCATTTGCTTTTTAAAGCTTATTTTTATTTGAAATAATTACAGTCGGAAAAACTAATCCAAATTATTAAGTAAGAACTTGGCATTAAATTTCAATTAAGTATCGAAATAAATTCATAAACAAAACTGGCAACACCTTGTTATACATGTATTGGTGATACCTTGTACTGAAGGAAAAGTAGCTCCAAAAACTGATCCAACGCGGCTGATTTCAAAATATTTTTTCAATTGAGTTTTTTAAACTATAGATCAGTAATTTCAACGGTTTAGTGACTAAAAACATATAAGTATTAAATAAATTTCACTTACATTACTCGGAAACCGGCTGAAAATAGCTTGATGCTAGTGAAAAACAGAATTTTGTACAAGGTGTCTCGAGCCAAAAGTGATAAGCAACGAGGCCGAAATTTTTGGACCTAATCGATGTGCTAGGAAAATTACAGGAAATGCGAGTGGCATTGGAAAAAGTGGCTGAAAAAGCGAAAATAATCAAAAATGTTAACATTTTTGGAAGAGGTAAGCTACAAAACGATCCTGCTTACACTTTCTGTTGGTTGGATTCAGTAAATTCGTACTTTAAAAGTCTGAACTACCTCGATTAATAAAAATAGGTCCAAAATAGGTACTAGGTCCAAAATAGGGTCAAATACCCTACTTCTCAATGAAACTAAATTCTGTTAAAAGGGTTGTGCAAGGGACATATTAAGATGACTTTGCTGAAAAAACCTCGTTCCTAGAACAAATCTTGTCATTATAGTAGCTGTCTAAAATTAAGGTACGTTTTTGGCCAAAAATTACCTCTCGAAAAATCAACTTTTTAAAATTTTTGTTGGAATTGATCAAAAAGAACCCAAATGTTTGAAAATCTCTACTTCAAACATTTTAGCATGTCAATACGATTCCCTCGAACAAGAAACACTGTAGGATGACTTGTTTTTACCATATCTTTGCATTTGAGCATCATTTTAGTTCTAAGGGGTGAGATTGGGTCAATTTTCAAACTATTGGCATTTAAGGTAGTGTTCATCAAAATCCACCATATTTTGGGAAAATGTTAGTAAACTATCTAAGAACAAATCTGCGATAAAAGATTTTTGATGTGATTAAAATTGTTTTGGTCATTAAGAAAATTACGAGAGGTGTATCGTTTTTTGACCCATAGTCACCCCCACTGACGGTAGGTGAACTATTTATTAGCTGCTGCTTCTGCCCTATGGCATAGGGCAGGGCACACTTCTGCGCCTGGCTGGGGTGAAACCACATAACTCACGTGTGTATCGGCACAGAGTGTGGCTCGGGCGCAGATTCGACTGGTTCCGATTCCGGCATTGTTCGGCGCTAATGGACCGGAAAAAGGGCCGCTTAGAATGTTGAACTTCAGCAGCAGCAGCAGAAGCAGCATTGCAGGCAGTGCATTAGGAAGTCAGTGCGGGTTCAATTATGTTTGGAACTGGGTCACTGGGGAACGCTCTAAACGCTGCAATAATGGGTGGAATATGGTAAATGAGGTAATTTTAATTGAGGTTTGTTAAAGGAGTACTCTGTGGTATTCAAATTTGGGGCTGCTGAAATCTAGGTGCAATCTTGTTAAAATTTACATAATTTACCAATTTCAATGTTACGCACGGTTTGTTTCATTTATTACTTCTTCACTTCTTTACTTCTAATATTTAGACAAAGTTATAGCCTCAAATTGCTCGTTCTTCAACTTTTTCAAAGCACTGATCAAAACACGTGTGCAATGTTTCAACAAACCACTGCCACCGAGGGGTACTTAAATGACCTTCAAAAGGTCCATCAATTACGGTGTTTTGGGCACAATAAATCTCAAAGTTTTTCTTCCCATGCTAAGTTGTCCTCCAGGGCTCTTCACGCTGACTGCCGAATCGATGTCCTCCCCTGCACATGATATAAACTAAAAAGTGTACCTTCGTTGTTGAAAATCTGGTATGTTATTTTTTGTCGAAACTCATGAAAACTGTACTCTGTGCGCTACAAGGGAATAAAAACTTCCTTCTGCAGGTGGTGTTTGGACAACAACAACAACAACATCCCCATCCTCTCCGGGAGTACTATGTTTGCCAGAGAAGGTAAACAAAGCGCCAAAAACAGAGACAAACATTCCCACGAACACCTTCATCATCTTCCTGACAAGCGTATGCAGATTTTCGTGGAGTGATTTGGGAAAATTTAGTTTGGACTCTCGAAAATCTCTCCGAGTTGCACCAATGAATGTACTCAACAGTTCTGACAGGTAGTCTTGCGCTAAAGTATAGCTTCTAATACCTTCATGTCTCTCGATGACACATATAAACAGATGAGATTTTTTTTTTTGAGAAATCAAGGAAACTGTGTATTTTTGTATTTTTGTACTTTTGTATTTTTGTATTTTTGTATTTTTGTATTTTTGTATTTTTGTATTTTTGTATTTTTGTATTTTTGTATTTTTGTATTTTTGTATTTTTGTATTTTTGTATTTTTGTATTTTTGTATTTTTGTATTTTTGTATTTTTGTATTTTTGTATTTTTGTATTTTTGTATTTTTGTATTTTTGTATTTTTGTATTTTTGTATTTTTGTATTTTTGTATTTTTGTATTTTTGTATTTTTGTATTTTTGTATTTTTGTATTTTTGTATTTTTGTATTTTTGTATTTTTGTATTTTTGTATTTTTGTATTTTTGTATTTTTGTATTTTTGTATTTTTGTATTTTTGTATTTTTGTATTTTTGTATTTTTGTATTTTTGTATTTTTGTATTTTTGTATTTTTGTATTTTTGTATTTTTGTATTTTTGTATTTTTGTATTTTTGTATTTTTGTATTTTTGTATTTTTGTATTTTTGTATTTTTGTATTTTTGTATTTTTGTATTTTTGTATTTTTGTATTTTTGTATTTTTTGTATTTTTGTATTTTTGTATTTTTGTATTTTTGTATTTTTGTATTTTTGTATTTTTGTATTTTTGTATTTTTGTATTTTTGTATTTTTGTATTTTTGTATTTTTGTATTTTTGTATTTTTGTATTTTTGTATTTTTGTATTTTTGTATTTTTGTATTTTTGTATTTTTGTATTTTTGTATTTTTGTATTTTTGTATTTTTGTATTTTTGTATTTTTGTATTTTTGTATTTTTGTATTTTTGTATTTTTGTATTTTTATATTTTTGTATTTTTGTATTTTTGTATTTTTGTATTTTTGTATTTTTGTATTTTTGTATTTTTGTATTTTGTATTTTTGTATTTTTGTATTTTTGTATTTTTGTATTTTGGTATTTTTGTATTTTTGTATTTTTGTATTTTTGTATTTTTGTATTTTTGTATTTTGTATTTTTGTATTTTTGTATTTTTGTATTTTTGTATTTTGTATTTTTGTATTTTTGTATTTTTGTATTTTTGTATTTTTGTATTTTTGTATTTTTGTATTTTTGTATTTTTGTATTTTTGTATTTTTGTATTTTTGTATTTTTGTATTTTTGTATTTTTGTATTTTTGTATTTTTGTATTTTTGTATTTTTGTATTTTTGTATTTTTGTATTTTTGTATTTTTGTATTTTTGTATTTTTGTTTTTTTGTATTTTTGTATTTTTGTATTTTTGTATTTTTGTATTTTTGTATTTTTGTATTTTTGTATTTTTGTATTTTTGTATTTTTGTATTTTTGTATTTTTGTATTTTTGTATTTTTGTATTTTTGTATTTTTGCATTTTTGTATTTTTGTATTTTTGTATTTTTGTATTTTTGTATTTTTGTATTTTTGTATTTTTGTATTTTTGTATTTTTGTATTTTTGTATTTTTGTATTTTTGTATTTTTGTATTTTTGTATTTTTGTATTTTTGTATTTTTGTATTTTTGTATTTTTGTATTTTTGTATTTTTGAAGAATACCCATTTTAAGAAAGTGGTCAAATCCTGATTTTTTAAAACTTGGGTGGCCGGTCTACTATTCTGAGACCCACAGTGTGGCAGGTTGCATTCCGCAGTGTTCTCCAACGGTGGGATAAACCGGATGACTGGGTACCCCAACCATGGATAAACTGCCACAGCCAAACAACACTGAGCAGCGCTGGGATGCTGGTCTGGTGGAATTCGAGTGCTATCGTTTGGCTCATGTGAAAACAAAAATTTCTGTTACGCCACGTGATAAGATACTGTTTAATCTCTCCTCCACTGCCAGAGAGTACCGAATCTGTTTCGCACTGGAACCTGCAATCTACTTGTACTTGTGCTGCTGCTGCTGCTGGCTGTTGATAAACGAATGAATTGCGGAAGCTGGCACTAAAAGAGTGCGCTTCACGAGATATCGTTCGTTGTCTCCCCGGGTCTGTTTGTCTGTCTGTTCAGAGGGGGGTATTTTCCGGGGCGACGTTAATGCAGAGTAAACGAGAGTGAAAAGTGTGAAACTGGCAGCGTAATTTGAAATGCTGAACCGCATACCTGTCATCAATGATTGCTTGCTTTAGACAAAAGTTGTAGAAATGAATCATTTCTTTAATGTAACTTTGCATAATTCCAATGCAAGAATCAAACCATTTTAATGAAAACAAATCTAGAGTTTTTTAAAAGGTCCAATAAACAGAATTTTCAATTTTCGCATTTATGGTGATTTTGAAACCATCCAGGGTCAGGGTATTTAAAACAACAAAAAAGCAAAACAATAAAATTAAGATAATTGGACTTAAAAATCTCCAGAATTTTAATGATTATTTTGGACAACTTTTTGTAAAGACTGAACCATCTGTGCACTACGGGGAGATTAAAGTGGATGGAAATGTGCTGCTGATGGATTACCCATTTGTTTGTTCGAGTCGTTTTGGAGTGAATTTCTGGTAGTTTTTTTACACTGCAATCGCACGCGCAGTTTTTTCTCTAATCATTTTAGGATTGAATATTTTCACAAGTGCACCTGTGCCGTCACTATTTGCAATGAACTCGAATGTACTTTCCAAAAATGTATGTTTTTATGGGACTAGAGCTAGGGATCTTATGTCAATTGTTACAATGATGGTTGAGCTATGGAGGTTTACGAGGTGTCTCAAAGGGTGTTTAAAAAAATTAAACTCTAGAAACGCGTTTTTTACTGATCTCCAAACTCATCAATCTGCCGATTTCAGTGCCCACTTTTTAAATTTCTTATCATTGGTTTTAAGACAACCGAACATCAATCGGGTGCCAAAATTCCAACATCACGCGTGCCGCCGCCAAGGTCATTCCATCATATCAAGCTTAGCTCCACCACATATGATAGGGCCTATTCGAATGGCAGATGCTAAAACCAAGCATCGCACGTGGGTTTCTGCCAAAACATAATTGAGAACGATTATTTTAAATCACTCCGAGAACTGAGTGAGGCTGAGGAGAGAGGAAAAAAACGACTTCACCACCATCGTCGTAACGATTTATCATTCATGCGGCACGCCGTTTCGTCGAGAAAAAGAACGTCGAAAAAATCAAGAAAAGTGGCGTGGAACTTTTCGCTGCTCGGGGAAGCAAGGAATAGGGTGGGTGGTCCTATTATTAGGATTTTTTGTTGAATTGTTTTTTTTAGAGATTTTTTGAACCGGAATCCAATTGTCATTTTATAAATAATCAGATAAATGTCCGACTTTAAGTCCTCCAACCGTATTGATTTTTATGTTGGCGTTTGAAAAACTGCGTGCCGTTTTGCCCAAAAAATGGAAGTGTGTTCCAGAATGCGTGCGTGCGTGTGTGCGTGTGTCTGCTTTGACAGTCGGGATAAATGTGATGATCATCATTATTATTATTATGATGATGTTTGAAGATATTTACGCTTCGTGCGTGAACAAAGTGCCAAAACAAGCGCCAGCCAAAAAGCGCCATCATTGAAGGTTGGGTTTTCTTCTCTGGTGGCGCGGGTCATATGGCAAAAACAGCGCGGGTGTAATGTTCAACAGCAAAGAGTTATGGGTGCTTTAAGTCATTGATACTTACTTGGACGTTTATAGAAGGTCAAAAGTATGTTACATTGAGGACGGAATTTGTAACGAGGAAGTCCAAATGCGTCAGAAAATAATCGAATTTACAGCTTTTGAAGTCAATGAAGCTACCAGTTTCAAAGTCACTGAATGGTAAAGCTGTGGTTAAAAAAAAGCAACATACAAAAACAGGTGACCTGCTCAGATTATTTATTGGCTTGTTAATTTTAGAGGATGGTCTATTTATAAAATCAATTTAAAAATATACATTAAAAAATTGATAAATGAGAACATGACTAGCCCAGATATATTAGAGGTTGCCATCTGATTTTTTTTTTTTTTTCAATGAAGTAAAGTTTTTTTTCAAAGTATTTGGATTTTTTAAAATGTTAGTCGTAATTTTCTTCATAAACAAAGTATATTCCAATTAGTTTACAATAAGATTACGTGTAAAGCTTATAATTAAACATGCTTTTCCCTTATAAATAAAATAATCAGTTTGCCGTCCGATTCTATTTTGTAAAGTTTTTATCTTTTTTTAATTTATTTGTTATAAGCAATAGAATGTTAAAGTTTTCAGAAATATTTTTAACTTTTCCACAAATCGTAAATGAACTGTTATTTTTTTCTTGTTTGTTTTCTACATGGGTAATTCTCTACCAACTCACACGAAATCGGGAAAAGTTGCCCCGACCCCTCTTCGATTTGCGAGAAACTTTGTCCTAAGGGGTAACTTTTGTCACTGATCACGAATCTTAAGTCCGTTTTTTGATATCTCGTGACGGAGGGGCGGTACGACCCCTTCCATTTTTGAACATGCGAAAACAGAGATGTTTTTCAATAATTTGCAGCCTGAAACGGTGATGAGATAGAAATTTGGTGTCAAAGGGACTTTTATGTAAAATTAGACGCCCGATTTGATGGCGTACTCAGAATTCCGAAAAAAACGTATTTTTCATCGAAAAAAACACTAAAAAAGTTTTTAAAATTCTCCCATTTTCCGTTACTCGACTGTACAAAAATTTGGAACATGTCATTTTATGGGAAATTTAATGTACTTTTTGAATCTACATTGACCCAGAAGGGTCATTTTTTCATTTAGAACAAAAAATTTAATTTTAAAATTTCGTGTTTTTTCTAACTTTGCAGGGTTTTTTTAGAGTGTAACAATGTTCTAGAAAATTATAGAGCAGACAATTACAAAAATTTTAATATACATACATAAAGGGTATGCTTGTAATCATCACGAGTTATCGCGATTTTACGAAAAAATATTTTGAAAAAGTTACTTTTTGCGTTTGCGACCAACTTTTTCAAAACTTTTTTTTGTAGAATCGCGATAACTCGTGATGTTTACAAGCAAACCCCTTATATCTATATATTAAAATATTTGTAATTGTCTGCTCTACAACTTTGTAGAACATTGTTACACTCTAAAAAATAACCCTGCAAAGTTAGAAAAAAACACGAAATTTTAAAAAGAAAATTTTTGTACTAAATGAAAAAATGACCCTTTTGGGTACATTAAATTTCCCGTAAAATGACATGTTCCAAAAAAATTTACAGTCAAGTAACGGAAAATGGGAGAGTTTTTAAAACTTTTTAAGTGTTTTTTTTCGATGAAAAATACGTTTTTCCGGAATTCTGAGTACGCCATCAAATCGGGATTCGAAAAGTACATTAAATTTCTCATAAAATGACATGTTCCAAAATTTTTTACAGTCGAGTAACGGAAAATGGAAGGATTTTTAAAACTTTTACAGTGTTTTTTTCGATGAAAAATACGTTTTTTCGGAATTCTGAGTACGCCATCAAATCGGGCGTCTAATTTTACATAAAAGTCCCTTTGACACCAAATTTCTATCTCATCACCGTTTCAGGCTGCAAATTATTGAAAAACACCTCTTTTTTCGCATGTTCAAAAATGGAAGGGGTCGTACCGCCCCTCCGTCACGAGATATCAAAAAACGGACCTCGGATTCGTGATCAGGGACAAAAGTTACCCCTTAGGACAAAGTTTCACGCAAATCGAAGAGGGGTCGGGGCAACTGCTGTGTGAGTTGGCGGAGAATTACCCACATTTTATTACTTTTGCTTTTTTTATGGCCCTCAATGATTTTTTTCATTGGTCGAATGATGGATCTGGACAAAGATCTCACTTGAGTGGTCATAACTTTGGACAGGGTTGCCAGATTTTCAATCTTTTAGACTTCTTGGGATCAACAGACCGTTGAACGATGATGGACATAGTTTACATACAGATAAGTGATATCCGGCTTGAAAAAGTACAGAAATATCACTTAAGTGGTCAAAACTTGAAACAGGGTTGCCAAATCTTAACCAGGTTCATTAGAAAGAAATGTTAATAAACTAATCAAAGAATGGTCTAATGAAGCAGGGCTGTGGAGGATTGATTTGTATACCAAAAATAGGATCATTTTCCTGAACTTTTGACTCATTCAGTTTGGGAAAATAATGTTTATGTTAGGAGTTAAAATCGATTGAGAATTTTTATGTGCTCAAATATCTGTACGTTGTGGCAACGCGCTGGTAGGTTGGAGTCGGAGTCAGTTGGAACTGAAAGCCGGAGCCGATGTGGGAGTCGGTTTCGGAGTCAGATTTCGGAGGCCGGAGTCAAAGTCGGAGTCGCTTGAAATATGACCCTACTCCACAGCCTAAAATATAGAATCCGGATCTTAGTTTCATTGCAATATCTGAGATCCTTCATCAAAATTCCAACATTCGATTTTCAAGTCTGAAACCTTTTTTATTACATAACTTTTGAGTTACTGATCGGATCTTCAAAAAAGTAATAGCGCTGTATGGGGCACCATACCGGATCGAATGCAACATGTTTGACTCAAATCGGACCAGCCAGTGCCGAGAAAACACACATGCATTTGTTCAGTTTTCGATTCTGAGCCGATTTGTATACATGGAGATGGGTCTACGAACTCTTTAAATTATCAATCATCAATTGTGGTACAAATGCGTACTTGCCCTCCAAATAATGTTATTTCACTTCCAAACAGTTTTAAAACATTTTCAACTGTTGCACGCCCGAAACAAATATAAAACAATAAAACCCTTCCAAAACCACTCAATCGCCCGCTTCACTTAGTTTGACTAATTTGCATATACACAGACCCTTTAAATTGGGCAAACAATTTGAAAGTGATACGGTGCCCTCCGCTCTCGTCGCGCCAGACCAGCCGCGAGTATATATGTTTGTCCATTAGCAGCTATTGTGTGAGAGTGCGTGGCTTTTATTTACTGTAATCACTTCACACCACACAGCACACACACACAGCCACACGCAGAGCAACTACAGCCTGTGGAGGAGAAGAAGTGCAGTTTTCAGAGAGGAGGGAGGAAGGGTGCATCACTCCATTCAGATCCAATATCATCTACGCGCGCCTCATGCAAGTCTTTAAGTCAAACGAAAGGGAGAGGAGATTGTTACTTTACCATAAAATCACTTCAAGTACAAGTACTCCTTCAGCACTTTCTTTTCGATTTTTGCCGCCATCAAATCAGCTTCTGTTCTGTGAAACTGAATAATGTTTGGGGTTTTACGAGAGTGTTTATGATGTCATTTGCAGTCTGTGTTAACTGCATTCCGACAGATTGATGAGTTATTTATTGGAAGTTTTTTCGGGAGAGTGCTTGAAATGTGTTTTTATTTTCTTTATGAGAGTTTAAGAGTTGAAATTTAGAGAAGCTTTTGAGTTTTCCCAGTAAAAGGGAAACTTTTATTTTACGATTTATTCTATATTTTATATTTTTTGCCAAACTACTGCCCAAAACTCCTCATAGTTTTGAAAATAAGTATTCAATGTATTCGAATAATTAATGAATCATGAAAACTATTAATAACTCATATATTTTCATCTGTATTTTTTTAATTCAGTAACAATCAACACTTTATGCAGCTACGTCGGCACCTAACAAAAGCTTTTTAGGAAACCGTTTTCCCACTTTATTGAATGATTGTATCATTCTCATATCTGACCTGGCAAAAATACCTTACCAAATTAAGCAACAACACTTACCCGTATTCGCTCCTTAGTGGACTGATCAGCAGCGACTGCGGTTGTTCCAATCGAAAGCCCGACGATGATAGCCGTGCAGCAGCAAATGAATCTGAAATGAGCCAAATAAGCAGAACGTGAATACAAACCTGGTAGGTTTTTTTTCCGGCTTGCAAAATCGATACTGAACAGCAAATTACAATTAAAACAGAAGCCGAAGCCTTGTCGATATGAAGAACACGAGATGACTTCATCGAAAAGTGCTGTTATTGTACAATACCGGCTGATCAAAGTGTCTACACTACACGAATCGAGTCAGAGTGTTAACCTTTTAGGATCTGCAAGTGCGCTTTACTCACCAATTACGAAAGGTTATTTAAAATCAATTAAGTGGAAAGTTAATTTGACACAGTCATGTGTCATTTTATGGCCCGGCCGGTTGTGAAGAAGACACGTTCCGGTATAGTTCGAAATTGACGGTTTCCGAACTCATCTGGACCACAAACGTTGAACGCACGTCGTCGCAATAAAAGCATCAATGAGTCGAAAAATTGATGGGTAAATATGCTCATTGAGATGGTGTTGGCGATTGGTTGAAGGTTACAACAGATCCAAATTGTTTGCTGAAGTAGAACAGTTAGTAAATACGTTGAGGGCATATTTGAAGTTGACTTCGACTAAACGCAGCATAATGAATAGATACTACAGACAGTTACATAAATCATTTTTAAAGGTTAATATTTTTTCTGGCTTCAGGCAAATATAAACCAAATAGGGGAAATTCTCGTTTATTTGACAGGTTAAGCACTCGCTCCTAACTCCATCTAATATGCTGATTTTGACTATTTAAAAAACTTATTTTTCAAAACTGTCGATAGAAACTAGCTTGCGCACTTCCTATTGAGTTATTAATCACTCAACATTAGATAGACAATATCAAGGGGTTTCCAGCATCGTGTCAGACTGGTCACTAATCCGGAATTACTTGGAATTTGAGCAAGTTATTCTGTAATTCCGGATTTACTGAGTAATTCCAGAGTAATCCTGGTAATTCCTAATAATCCCAGTAATCCTGGTAATTCCATGATTCTTGTTTGTGAAAACATACTTCAGAAAATAATAAAATAATAAAAAATAACTGTTAAAAAGATAATTTCGATAAACCTTTTATGATTCTATTTATTGCCTATTAATTTTCATGTAAGAAACCAAAGTTATAGCTAGTACGGGATCATTCGGATTTTGAGTAAGTAATTCAGTAATTCCAGAATTACTCCGCAATTCTGCAGTAATTCCTGTAATTCTGGAATTACCTAGTAATTCCGTAGTAATTCGAGTAATTCCATAGTTACTCAGTAATTCGTGTATTTCCCATCAATTCAAGTAAATCGGCAGAATGCCTTTTGCTTTTCCTTGATGCCTTTTATGGTTGTAAGAAGTACAGAGCGGATTCGGAATGTCCGCAAATTTGGATGCTCTCTAATTCAAATGTATTCGGATGAAAAACAACTCAAACGTCAAAATCAGTTGTCAAAGTGATGTTGATATTCACCCCATTATTCGATGATTTACAAGTAGGGCGTCAAATTTTCCCGGGTTTTGAGTTTCCCGGAAAACGGAAAAAATATATTATTTATTCCCGGTAATTTTTTGAAAACGTCATAAAATCTATGTTTTCTTTATATTTGTTATATCTAATCTAATCTAATCTAATCAGACCCTAGCGCAGCCAATCTTTCGAAGGGATCCTGGAGAGTGCCTTAGGTTAGATGACGCCTAGCACTCTTCTTGTCATTTATTAACATTTGTAGTGCGCCATTGCATTAGAATGCATTGAAACATCACAAGCGTTAAAGCGGCCAGGCCTACTGCGTAAAGCCGTATCGCAGAGATGACTCGTAATTGAATTGAGTTTGAGCACTGAGTGTTCGAACAACAACACAATTCTGAATCGACAGGGGAGGAAGAAGCGTGGGGACACACCACCATACGCTCCGAGATTTTTGGTTGTATTCGTTGGGAGCACCATGCTAAGAAGGTTTGGTACTCCGGGACCCTCAGGGATAGGACATTGTATTTCCACGAATGCCCGGGACACTATTTGCCGTGGTTATAGCGCCACAACTCGCTCTCTGTAACAGTATTCCTAATTCCAGTCCAAGCTCACAAAGTCGTCATGGCCTTAGTGGTTAGCATTTTTGCTTACCAATCCAAAGGACGGAGGATCGAACCCCGTCTCGAGCGACTTTGATTTTTCGTTCACATTCATCATTTCAAATTAATGTGTTCTTAACTTTCTCGTTGGGAGCAGATGGGCATCGAACCCAGAACCATTCGCTCATAAAGCGAACACCGTAACCAGTCAGCCACGGCCGCTCCCTATGTTTTCTTTATATTTGTTTTGTTTTAAAAATCATACTTTTAACTCAATACTATTAATATCAATCTAAACAAGGATAGCACTTTTAGATAGTTTTAAAGATTTTTTTGTTCTTTGTTGTGCTTTGAATTTTAAATGCACTCAAACGTCAAAATCAGTTGTCAAACAGATGTTGATATTTACCCAATTATTCGATGATTTCCAAGCAGGACGTCCAATTTTCCCAGGTTTTGAGTTTCCAGGAAAACGGGAAAAATATTTATTTATTCCCGGGAAGATTTTGAAAAAGTCATAAAATCTATGTTTTCTTTATGTTTGTTTTGTTTTTCAAGCTTTAAATTTATAGAATTAGCTCAATGTTATTAATATCAATACAAACAAGGATAGCAGTTTTTAGATAGCTTAAACAAATTTTTGCTGTTCTCTGTTGTGCTTTGAATTTTATATGCACCACAATTCTAATTCAAATTAAATAAGTATTTTATAAATATTTATTTTTTAATTATTTCTATATGACATGACTAAAACAGCTTAAAAATTGTTTTAAGATGTCTAAAAAACAAAAATGACAACAAATAAAATGGTACCAATTTATGTAAAATTTAAGAAAAGTTTAAAATTATTAATTGTAATACTAATGTTATTTTCAGGCCAAATTAAGATTTTTGTTTAATTCCGGGAATTCCCCGTACAACATATAAAAATCCCGGGAATTTTGTTTACTATTGCCAAGCACGTGGTTTTGTGCGTTTGACAACTGTCATTCGATCCAATTCCAAAGACTTTTCTCAATATGCTGGAAGCTAGGTAGTAATTCCAAGTTATTTTTTATAAATTTGAGCAATTCTAAGTGGTTTCTGGAAATCCCAAGTAATTCTGGGAAATCAAAGTAATTCATGACATATTGCCAGTGATCCTGGTAATTCCATTTAGACTGGTCAGTAGGGTGCCCAGAATATGGGACTTTTTCTCAAAACCTCGCTCCACAAGCTAAATATTGTTCCTTGAGTTATTTTAGGACTCTGGGCCAAATATGAGCAGAATCGGTCAACATTTACCCATTGATACTCAAAGGTGAAATTTGTATGGGAAAAATCGAAAAAATATATGGAAAACCTAATTTTCTTACGGTTTGGTCTGCAGGGTGAGGTACTTCTATCCAACCATTCCCAAAAGTGAGATTCTTATTGAAAATTTAATGCTCTACAACTTTGTAAAACATACCAAAGCTGTAAAACTCGATCTTGAAAAGATATTAGAGCAATTCTCTACCAAAACCGGAAATGGATTTTATTTGTATTTTTTGATATGGCTCAAACTTTGTGGGGGCCTTCCCTATGACCAAAGAAGCCATTTTGCATCATTAGTTTGTCCATATAAATTTCCATACAAATTTGGCAGCTGTCCATACAAAAATGATGCTTGAAAATTCAAAAATCTGTAACTTTTGAAGGAATTTTTTGATCGATTTGGTGTCTTCGGCAAAGTTGTAGGTATTGTTAAGGACTAATTAGAAAAAAATAGGTACACGGAAAAAAAAATTTCCCGATTTTTTTATTAACTTTTTTTTCACAAAAACTCAAATTCCCAAAATACGTATTTTTTGATTTTCGAGATTTTTTGATATGTTTTAGGGGACAAAAATCCACAACTTTTGAGCTATAGAGAAACATGGTCAAAAAATCTGCCGCCGAGTTATGAATTTTTGAAAAAATAGTGATTTTTGGAAAAAATCGAAGTTTCATACAAAAACAAGTTTGACATTATTTTCTAATGCAAAATTGAATTTGCAATCGAAAAGTACTTTACAGATTTTTTGATAAAGGGCTCTGTTTTCAAGATATAGCCACCGAAAGTTTGATTTTAGCGAAATATTTGCAGTTTTTCAATTTTTAAAAATAGTGACCATGAGTGACCATTTCTAAAAATATTTTTTTTGAAAAGTTCAGAAAATTTGCTATAAAATTGTCTAAGAGACATTGAAGATTGGACCTCTGGTTGCTGAGATACAGCGGCTTAAAGAAAAAGAAACACGAAAATTGAAGTTTTCTAAGTCTCACCCAAACAGCCCACCATTTTCTAATGACGATATCTCAGCAATTAATGGTCCGATTTTCAATGTTAATACATGAAACATTCGTGAAATTTTCCGATCTTTTTGAAAAAAATATTTTGAAAAAAAATAAATCAATACTAGCATTTTTAATGGGCATAATATTCAATGTTTGGCCCTTTTAAAATGTTAGTCTTGATTTAATTTTTTTTTAAATATTTTTTTCGAAAAGATCGGAAAATTTCACGAATGTTTCATGTATTAACATTGAAAATCGGACCATTAATTGCTGAGATATCGTCATTAGAAAATGGTGGGCTGTTTGGGTGAGACTTAGAAAACTTCAATTTTCGTGTTTCTTTTTCTTTAAGCCGCTGTATCTCAGCAACCAGAGGTCCAATCTTCAATGTCTCTTAGACAATTTTATAGCAAATTTTCTGAACTTTTCAAAAAAAATATTTTTAGAAATGGTCACTCATGGTCACTATTTTTAAAAATTGAAAAACTGCAAATATTTCGCTAAAATCAAACTTTCGGTGGCTATATCTTGAAAACGGAGCGCTTTATCAAAAAATCTGTAAAGTACTTTTCGATTGCAAATTCAATTTTGCATAAAAAAATGAGGTCAAAAAAATTTTATGTATGAAATTTCGATTTTTTCCAAAAATCACCAGTTTTTCAAAAAATCATAACTCGGCGGCAGATTTTTTGACCATGTTTCTCTATAGCTCAAAAGTTGCGGATTTTTGTCCCCTAAAACATATCAAAAAATCTCGAAAATCAAAAAATACGTATTTTGGGAATTTGAGTTTTTGTGAAAAAAAAGTTAATAAAAAAATCGGGAAATTTTTTTTTCCGTGTACCTATTTTTTTCTAATTAGTCCTTAACAATACCTACAACTTTGCCGAAGACACCAAATTGATCAAAAAATTCCTTCAAAAGTTACAGATTTTCGAATATATACGTACCATTTTTGTATGAACAGCTGCCAAATTTGTATGGAAATTTATATGGACAAACTAATGATGCAAAATGGCTTCTTTGGTCATAGGGAAGGCCCCCACAAAGTTTGAGCCAAATCAAAAAATATAAAAAATAAAAATGGTCGAAATCGGCCGGTTTTGTAGAGAATTGCTCATTAGCGATTTAAAAAAGTCATTTTTGTATGAAAAACTTTTTTTTCGCCATATTTAAGCTCGAGTATCAATGGGTTAATCTCAACCAATTTCGCTCAAAATTTACACAAATGCTTAAAATAACCCCAAAATCCGTTTTCCGCTGGTGGAGCAGGGGGTCATTTTTTCTGGGCACCCTACTGGTCAGTAATCCTTGATGCTGGAAACCCCTTGGGCGATATTAGAGGCACGATGGAGTTAGATGCTGTTCCTCTACGTAATTACATTTTAAATAAAACTTGTAAGAATCCTTCCACAATAATGCACACATTCCATCGAGCACCTATTGTCAGCACTTTGGCGTTAAATTACAGCTCTTGAAACGCATTTTGAATTGCATCAAGCTTTCAATAGTTCAGTTCCAAGTTAATCTGAAATAACCGGAATAATTTCAAAGTGTTTTTTTTAATTGTTTTGAATTTTTTGCTTTCAACAATCTAAAAAATATCTACTATTATAATGTAACGGTCTCATGCATATATCAAAACACTCATCAAAATTCGCTCATTATCACGATTGACTTTACTATACACTTAGTGTAAAATTCGCTAAAACTTGACAGTTGCGAGTAAGTTTTTTTTTTGCATTAAATTCTAAATTCATCCTGTCTAACTTTATTGGTTTCCTGTGTGAGGCTTCTACGATGCTCCCCCATCCAGACAATAATGCCCAATATTGGATCAACGCAAAATTATCTATCCCCATAACATAAATCTAGATTTAGCCCGAGAAGTTGCACAAGCCCCCCGAAGTCGGAGACGAATGACCGACCGTCAGCAGGGGAAGCAAATGCATGCTTTTTCAGTGCTCCAATTTCTCTCTGGCACTCTCTGGTAAAATGCAATGCATTCGAGTTTGCTCCATGAAAACTCATCACTCTTTCCACATACACACGAGTTGCCCCAAACCAACCAAACCACCAAACTCCGGCCCCGAAAACAAATGATGGGATCGAAAATGGGTTATGGTCTTGCCATCGCAAAACCAGAAATTTGTGGCGCACTTTTCTATTATATTTGGTCAACTGGGTTTCAACATGCCACAGAGTAAGCTTCTTGGCTTTTGCTAGCCAGCCCAGTAAAACTTCGTGGAACAAGCTGTTTCCTGAATAGGAGAAATGAAAAAAAATAATTCTAGAATGCTTTGAGAAATTTGTTATCGTGTGTCTAACATCGCTGGCCAAGGATGTTGCTGGTCGTGAGGGCACTGTGCTAAAATTTCGAGAATTCCTCACAATTCATTTACCGGCGACGATTTTATTCGTTTGCGAGGAATGTCGTACATGTTCAACACGTTAAACTCAATTTCAGCTAGCTTCTGTTGAAAGGAACGAAATCAATGATGCTAATTGACAATTTCGTACATTTTATTTGGATCGATGACAAGACAAATGATGATTGATTCATTCGGCCGTCGAAATTGCACACATTGTGGGACTGATGGACCACCCGTAATACAGAATTGAACGGAGCTGATCGAAGCATTGAGTCTAGGAAAAATGAATTCAGAATATGTACTTATCAATTAAGCATTTGGGAAACATTTTACAGTTATTTGTTCGAATGTTTTTCTTAGCATAGCATAGCATTGGTGTCTACCCGTAGTTGCTACTCTGTTATTGACCAGGACCTC
Source organism: Culex pipiens pallens (assembly GCF_016801865.2). Classification (NCBI taxonomy): domain Eukaryota; kingdom Metazoa; phylum Arthropoda; class Insecta; order Diptera; family Culicidae; genus Culex; species Culex pipiens. The sequence goes on from NC_068938.1 coordinate 106,142,432, forward strand.
CAAGAATTGCTCCGTGGACCACAGATGAAGAGTAGGAACCAATCATCACCACTTCGCAACTTTCAAATGTCCCTATCATGCTAGCCAATCACAGCGCCGGCCACGACCAGTGGTGGTATGACACGGGGGAAGTGGATAGGAATTTCAGTCCGATACTTGAGTGATGAAGACCGCTAAATCGGCTGCGTCTTCGACAAAGTATCACGTGAGGTTTGAGGGTGTTAGTAAGATGGGTGTGAAGCCAGGATTCACCGTGGTAAGTGATGCGGCCGGTCAAATCTATTTATAGTCCTTAATTCTTCGTATGTTCTTGGATTCATTTTGGAAGCTTTCCAATTCGGTTCACCACACTTTTTGTGGTGAATTCTGGTCGTGTTGAAAGTTCAATATTCGCCTAACATTTATGCAACCAGTGTCCTTGAATTCAACTTGCATTCAATATTGCATTTTCCTGTTCTTAGGTTCACACAGATTCCAATCAAGTTTCTTGGATTCTTATAGCATTCTTAATCCTTTCTAGACAACTAAGCCTCGATGGTCTGGTGGTTAGCATTTTTGCCTGCTGACCCAAAGGACGTGGAATCGAACCCCGCCGCGAGCTAATGAATTTTTCGTTCATATTCAAGTGTTCAGAATTCCTTCTTTCCATAATTTCTCGATAGGAGCAGATGGGAATCGAACCCAGAACCTTCCGCTTACAAAGCGAACAGCGTAACCATTCAGCCACGCCTACCCCTTTTATTTGTTCGAATGTTTTTCAAACAAGATACATGTTGCTCTCTAATTTTTATTTTGACTGAAATACAATTATCTCAATTTCTCTTATTTTTCCGAATTCCAAAAAATGAACTGAGTAATAAATCCCCCAGACTTTGCAAGATTTTCATGAAAACATTTTTTTAATAATGTAGCATGTTTAAAATCATAAGTACAGTCCAGACTCGATAATCCGAAGACCTTGAAAAAATATTTTTTTCGTTGCCTTATTTTTGATTGTCGAGCCCCTAAACTACTCTAAAGTAATTTATATTTTTAAATCCAATATGGTGGTGATGAAATATTGAAAAAATGCATTTTGGAATTTAATAGACGTTCGTGTTAAGAGGCATTCAACCATCCAGGCTTCGGATAATCGAGTCTGAACTGTAGTCAATTCCACAAAAATAGGATATGATGCCAATTATATTTAAAAAAAAATTCAAACTCACAGGGCCTAAAAGTTCGTTCTTTCATAATAAAAATAATATTGAAATTTTATTATAATTGAAAAACAATCTTAATCCACCTATGTGGTTGATGCCTTCCTCACTTTTTACCAACAATGGGTCATGTGAGTGGTTTGGACACAAATTTCCTCTATTTTTTTAGATCCAGGAAAAAAGTACATATATAGCTTAAATGGTAATAACTCAAGACAGGGTTGCCAGAACTTCAATTTTTTGGCCTCGTTGGAAAGGTCTTTCAATTACCTAACCAACGATGGGTTGGATAGTGTATCCGGACATCGATTACATACATTTAAGTGAGATCCTGCTTCAAAAAGGGTACATAAATATCACATAAGTGGTCATAACTCAAGACAGGGTTGCCAGATCTTCAATGTTTTGGACTCGTTGGAAAGGTCTTTCAATTACCTTACCAAAGATGGGTTGGATGATAGATCCGGACATCGATTACATGCATTTTTATACATAACTTATGTACTACACAGCAAAAAATCCGATGGTAAAATCGCATGCAAAAGCATGCACATCACCTTCGTCAAAATAAGCACTTAATATTACACACTGCATGTACAATTTTTGCTAACACAAAAAAAAGTTGCAACCGTTGGGATTCAAACCAAGCACCAACAGTAAGGACTGGCCCACTCGGCCATCAGACCAATGAAAAACTGTTAGGATAAACGCATATATGAGCTTGACATTTTGGTCAAGTAGGTTTCCCATACTGATGGGCTACATATTTCAGTGGGTAAAATCACATAAAATTGCATAAAATAATGCAATATTTATTTTACACCCAGGCCTTTTACACGCAGCTGGATTACTACATTTTTAGCTGTGTACTTATCGAAACTTCAAACAATTCAGTAGCGATGTATGGGACCCTAAGATGACTTTTTTATCGCTCTTCAATCCGCCCAAACTAAAATATTCACAAAACACCGAACTTTTTTTTAAATATGTTTTTATAACATGCAATTTAAATATAAAACGACTTCAAAAATGTGTTTTAAATGACGCAAAATTTGGCATAACTTTCTTTGCTTTACATTTTATTTAAAAAATCCTCAAAATGCCGTATTTTTGTCAAAAAAAGTAGTTAATACTTAATATTGCAATAAAAACATGGTAACACTACATCTTTTTGTCATAATAATGACAAATTTACCACTATTCCAGTGTTTTGGCACTTTCCGGTCTAAATTGAGGTAATATTACATAAATCTTTAAATTTTACACCTTTCGAATTTACACATTTTCTACTGTGAATGTAACATTTTGCGTTGAAAAAATTTCAGAATTAAAAAAAACAAGATATTTTGTGAAATTGTTTGAATCTTACATTAAGAGCGAGTTTTTCACCAATGTGTAACAGGTTGTATCGAGGTGCTCCAATTTGGATGAAACTTTCAGCGTTTGTTTGTCTATACATGAGATGAACTCATGCCAAATATTAGCCCTCTACGACAAAGGAAAGTGGGGTAAAATAGGCTTTGAAGTTTGAGGTCCAAAAAACCTAAAAAATCTTAAAATTGCTCGCATTTCCTTAAAACTTCATCAATTCCAACTCTCTTAGATGCATTCGAAAGGTCTTTTGAAGCACTTCAAAATGTGCCATACACATCCAGGATTGGTTCGACTTTTTCTCTTAGCTTTTGCAAATTACTGTCAAAAATGGATTTTTTTAAAACCTTAATATCTTTTTGCAACAGCCTCCATTACCCATACTCCCATAAGTCAAAAGATAGGTAATTACATGGACTATAAGCCTACGGTGTTAACTTTTTGGCCAATCGCAGTTTTTCTCATAGTTTTTCGATTTTTCTAGAACAAACATTTTACAACGTCAGTTTTTGCCCTGTAGGCCGCCATAGCGGCACTTTTTGGTCTCAATTTTGTCATATTCGGAATCCTCGGACAATTTCACGTAAGTTAGAAGTATTGGAGTTGTAAATTTGATTGGAAAAATTTCCATTTAGAATGAATTAAAATATTTTTTAACAATTTGTTGGATTTGGGGTAAAACAGGTTTTCGCCTACTTGATACAGCATTTGACGTATTGATCACAGGGTAAATAAGATCTATTTCTTTTTTCAAAAATGTTTTATTTAATTATTTTTTAAATCAAAATTTCAACTCCAATACTTCTAACTTACGTGAAATTGTCCGAGGATTACGAATATGACAAAATTGAGACCAAAAAGTGCCGCTAAGGCGGCCTACAGGGCAAAAACTGACGTTGTAAAATGTTTGTTCTAGAAAAATCGAAAAACTATGAGAAAAACTGCGATTGGCCAAAAAGTTAACACCGTAGGCTTATAGTCCATGTAATTACCTATCTTTTGACCTATGGGAGTATGGGTGTTGGAGGCTGTTGCAAAAAGATATTAAGGTTTTAAAAAAATCCATTTTTGACAGTAATTTGCAAAAGCTAGAGAAAAAGTCTAACCAATCCTGGATGTGTATGGCACATTTTGAAGTGCTTCAAAAGACCTTTCGAATGCATCTAAGAGAGTTGGAATTGATGAAGTTTTAAGGAAATGCGAGCAATTTTAAGATTTTTTAGGTTTTTTGGACCTCAAACTTCAAAGCCTATTTTACCCCACTTTCCTTTGTCGTAGAGGGCTAATATTTGGCATGAGTTCATCTCATGTATAGACAAACAAACGCTGAAAGTTTCATCCAAATCGGAGCACCTTTATACGACCTCTAGAACAAACCGAGCAATATTTACAAATACTGCCTCTTAAAATTGTTTAACATAGAAAATCTTTTCATAAAATCAAGCCGTTCGATACCCATACTGCAAATAAAAAAAACAATTGAACAATAATTAATACAGTGAAAATCCATGCAAAATTACACGTATACAAAAATTTTAAATTATAAAAAATAGTGTTTAATAAAGTACGATTCTGTGAAAAATTTTGAGTACTCTATCCTAAGTAAACCAAATTCCACCGCAGTGTCCCAGCCAAAGACATCACTTTCCGGTGCATTCTGGGTGTGCAAGTGCAAGAAAATTTGTCCAACAAGCGGAACAAGAACATGCAGAGTCAAAATAAATTAGGCAGCCAACAACGACCAGCAGCAGTAGCAACAGCAGATGCCGGTTGGCTTCTAATATTTGACCATTTTGTACCACTGCGAAGCCGGTACAAATTCGGAAGCACCGAGGTCACAAGATGTACGATGTGTCTAGCAGAGCTGCTGGGTCTTTGGTACCTAGTACTTCCTGCAGCTGCCGCCGACAAACGCAAAACGGTGGTGGTGGTGCATCCTGAGTCTGATGTTCCGATATGCTGCCATCCTGTACTCGAAACTCAAAATTGTATTACAAGTACCAGCTCTTTCGGCAGCACGGAACAGCTAGTTGGTGCCTGCTGACCTGGTCATGTGGAAGGAAATCAATTTAAATTTGCATGCATTTTGCTGTAGTCCGGTTGCTACCAGAAGAGCACATTCCGAGTGGAGTCCAGTTTCTAAGAGATTCCAACTTGCTTGTTCGACCAACCCGTCAGAGGCATCATGTTCAGAACTGTTCTGTTCTAAGAGGTGCTCAATTTGGTTCATCACCAGCATCACTAAACGGTCCACAATTAGATCATTAGGTGTCGCCCTTTGTAGACACAGACGATGATCAAAAATGTCTCCGGAACTACTCCGCGCACAAGTCGCTCATGGAATGTGATGTGGCGAAACTTGTGTGTCGAGCAAGAATGAGTGTCAAATTTGTCTGTTTAGTGTCGTCGTGACTTTGTGATTAGGGCGACCACCGCAGCAGCAGCGGAATCATCTTGATGATGAGTCGGCGTCGAATTATTTGATGACATGTGGTGGAGGACATGCGGCTTCCTCATGGCTTCTATCAGCAGCGTCCCTTGGCGATGTTTCGGAAAGATTTGCGCCCGTGAATGATGGTGATTGTTATGGGGTGTGATTTGATTAAATGGGGATTAACGAGCATGTTCACAATGTCGGGAAAGCATAATTTGGGGGCTACAGACATAAATAAAACAAACGAAAGCTTACTCAAGACTCGTTTCAGTTGTTTCGAAATTCAGATGGTTTTTTACATCATTGAAAGGTCAAACAGTTGAACAGTCTTAAACATATTACATGAGGGAAATTCGAAGGTTTCCACAATTAAAACAACTTATTTTACAAAAAAAAAATGCTTGCTCACTTCCCATTAGGCCATTTATCCCTTGATTTCAGTTGAAAACGCTTTTCATAAGCTGTAATTTAACGTCAAAGTGCTGATATGCCAACTTTATGTATCCGATGAAATTACATGTTGTTCCTCTATGTACGGTTGAGAAGAAAAATTTTGATGGTGTAGATTTACTTCTTTTATGTAATTTTACCTAAATTTTTGTTTAAAAAATTAAAACATATAGACCAAAATTTTATCTCGCTTTTGTAATTGTATCAGTTTCTTTTGTAAAATTGTATATTGTTTTGACTGAGATAAATGTTTATCATATTTCATTTTGCACACATTAAGGCCATTCAAAATATTTTTTGAAGTTCATGTCCCTCGACTCTGACTCTCGCTTGCGAGAGATGAGATCATCCGCGCGTGAGAGAGGAGAGCCATGCTCCCTTCGGATTTTTTCTCTTGATGAACGTTCAAAGATTTTCTTTTGATGATGATTCTTCCATCGCCTCGAGGGCCGGGATAAAAATTACGAGCCATGGTTTCAACATTTGAATGAAAAAAATGTTTTAAAATGTGCTATACACCTGTCCAGTTGTTTTGCAATCATTAGTTTCAAAAATTTCTAAGTATTGACGAAAATGTTTTCGCAGTGGTGTTCATCGAAATTTCATAAAAAATCAAAATAGGGGAAATATACCCTTTCTAATTAAATACCTATCTTCGTCATATGGAGAGTTTGATGCTCGATTAAAGCTCCAAAAATACTATTTAGGCTGTAAACATACCAGCAACAGCACCGCCTCGAGTAAGCACGCAAATGTATGCCACTTACTGGCCAAAAATATCAAATTTAATGCACTTTTGATCATAATTTCTATTTTGCGAGACCATTTCTCATCATTTTGGTGGCACACACATCCACACGCAAGATCAGAGGTTAACTGCTTAACGAAAGTCGCCATCAATATCTCTTCACTTGCGCTAACGATTTCAAAGCGCTTAAGATATAAAATTGCTTCCAACTACCGGCAACATGTTCTTTTGACCGTTACTTAGTCACTCACTTGAAAAATAATCCCAAAACATGTAAATAATTAGCAAGCGCCATCAAAAAAATAAACGCGCTAAGTCTTTTGACGTTTCAATTTTGACCATCCATTCCAATCGAAGGCTGAAGAAAACCGAGCGAAGACAAATAAAGAATACGGGTAGCCACCAACACCACCAGCAGCGCTTGTGGTGTTGCCAGGAAACTTTCTCTATAAATGCTACTTTTCGTGAGTGTTCGCTCAAAATTTCATCAATTTTGGCAGCACGAAGCAGACCCAAACGAGCGTTGGAAGAAAAAAAGAACTAAGCTGAAAATAGAAAAATGGGCGTGGCCCAATGCACACGACTGATTAGAATGCGTTTTTGAAATATTTTTTTTAAAGTGCTTGTAAAAGGAATAGCATAACTTTTAATAAAAGTGAAAATAAACAGAAATGTTCACAAAAAGTTGCTCTACTCGTTGGTGTACTTGGTTTTACTGAATTTCAAGGAACACTCCAGATTATCCAGCATCATTCAAACAAGACCGCTTATTAGGCTTAAAATGGGTTTATTTCCCCTATTTTCAAGCGAACCTCAGCATGCTTAATATGATTATCAATGCAAAAAAATGCATTTGGATTATTTTCAGTTAATTAGATTTCTATTAAAATTTTGAAGTGCCATACTGCTTGATTTTTCGGACCAATTTTGAAAACAAGGCAATGAGTGGTAAACATTTTCAAATTTTAATCTCACCGTATTTAATTTTTTTGTAACTGTGGAGAGAACGTTAGATAAAATAGCAAAAACTGCAATATCTTTAAAACGATCAAATCTAGCGCAACTCTTCATAAAGCGCATGAAAGTAATGGTAAAATGTCAGGAGGTTTAATCTAGGGTTTAATTGAAACAAACTTGAAAACTTTTAACACTTGTTGCCCCAACAGGGCCAAAAAAGATGTAAATACAACTTCACCGGCTTTTTGAACCCTTGAAAAAAAAAAGTTGAAAATGCCTTTTTCATTGTAAAAAATAGGTTCTAATTACGATTCCAAGAAAAATAAAAACGGGTTTTAGGTTATTTTAAACATATGTGCAAAATTTGAGGAAATTTGGTAATGATCAACCCATTGCACAGTGGAATACAATCAGGAAAAATATGATTACCTCCACATCTCAGAACACGGCTAGTTGCACAATTCTATCCAAGACTTTTCTTAACCAATCAAAAATACATCAAAGAACAATATTCATGTCATGAGCGAGGTTTCGAAACATTTTTTCATATTCTGAACACCCTACCGGCCAAGACCAAACTCGAGAAATTAAAATTTAATTTAATTGGATTACAAATGGCACATGTTATTTTGTGTATGAAAAGTCAAAACTATAATTTGTAACACAAACCTAATATTCTTTCGTGCATGCAACAGTCGACCACTTCTAAAAATCCCCTATCTTTTACTCAACCATTTGCTCAGTGGAATGATCCCAACCTGCAAACCACCAAAAACCGAAAAAAGAAAACCTCATAAATAAATTAATTCAAAGTCGAGGCGCGAAAATTTCTTCATCCATTCACGCCACTTCATCCTGATTCAATCATTTTTCAATCTACGCGCTCGGCCGTCGTTGATTTTCCGATCCAACCAATTTATGCTGTTTATGCTATCGCCTCTCCCTTCCAGCTATGTTATATGCGGGGGGAAAGGGATGAACCCACTCAAATGGACGACGTCGACGGCGATGATGTGTGGCGATCTTGTTCCGATACATATGTGCGTGATTTTTCTCCAAGTTTTGTTATGCTTGAGCGTTGTTAAGTTTTGCTGTCCATCAGGGGCGCCGACTAGTCCAAAATGTTGGGGGGGGCACGGTTATTTTCCGAAATCGATAGGTAAGAGTGGCGATTAGATGTTAAAGTTTCTTGTATATTACGAATTTCAAGAATTTTATTACGATGTGCTACGATTTTTTTTCATCCGGAATCATTTTTCTTTAGAAAAAGATAATTTATTAAAACGTGATTGAGAATGTTGATTAAGGGGAATTTTTTATATGTTTGGAAGGCGAATTCCTTCTCATTGGCATATTCTCACTTATTTTCTAGAAGTAACAGTCAATAGTAAAAATAATCAGATATTTAGTAATTCAACAATACAAATATTCTAAAAATAAAAACAAAAGTAAAAAGCAAAAAAATTTAACTTCAGAAATTTAAGAATACATTTAAAAAAACATCCATTTTTCAAATAGGCAATTTAGAAAAAAAATAACAGATACACCAAATTCAATATTCCAAAATTAAAAAAAAAATAATACAGAGAAACCTCTTTTTACGCGGTGGCGTTACGATTTCTCTTAAACCCTACAATATTTTTGAAAGCTTTAAAAAGCGTTTTGTAGATCTGAACAAAACCTACAAATTGCTTTTTAAAAGATTGCAAAAATGTTGCGTCGTTCCAGAGAAATTTACAAATTAGAAAAACGTAACGCATCGCATAAAAAGAGGTTTCACTGCAGTATAAAAAAATCATGGCCTGAAAATGTTAAGAAATCAAAAGCAGAAATTTAAACAATCAAAAATTTAGAAATAACAATAAAATTCAATGTTTAAAAAAATCGAAAATTTCAAAATTATGATACATTAATTATTTTTCAAGAATTTAAGAATTTAAGAATTTAAGAATTTAAGAATTTAAGAATTTAAGAATTTAAGAATTTAAGAATTTAAGAATTTAAGAATTTAAGAATTTAAGAATTTAAGAATTTAAGAATTTAAGAATTTAAGAATTTAAGAATTTAAGAATTTAAGAATTTAAGAATTTAAGAATTTAAGAATTTAAGAATTTAAGAATTTAAGAATTTAAGAATTTAAGAATTTAAGAATTTAAGAATTTAAGAATTTAAGAATTTAAGAATTTAAGAATTTAAGAATTTAAGAATTTAAGAATTTAAGAATTTAAGAATTTAAGAATTTAAGAATTTAAGAATTTAAGAATTTAAGAATTTAAGAATTTAAGAATTTAAGAATTTAAGAATTTAAGAATTTAAGAATTTAAGAATTTAAGAATTTAAGAATTTAAGAATTTAAGAATTTAAGAATTTAAGAATTTAAGAATTTAAGAATTTAAGAATTTAAGAATTTAAGAATTTAAGAATTTAAGAATTTAAGAATTTAAGAATTTAAGAATTTAAGAATTTAAGAATTTAAGAATTTAAGAATTTAAGAATTTAAGAATTTAAGAATTTAAGAATTTAAGAATTTAAGAATTTAAGAATTTAAGAATTTAAGAATTTAAGAATTTAAGAATTTAAGAATTTAAGAATTTAAGAATTTAAGAATTTAAGAATTTAAGAATTTAAGAATTTAAGAATTTAAGAATTTAAGAATTTAAGAATTTAAGAATTTAAGAATTTAAGAATTTAAGAATTTAAGAATTTAAGAATTTAAGAATTTAAGAATTTAAGAATTTATGAATTTAAGAATTTAATCATCTTTTTTAGTAAGATTTTCTACTCCCTGATTTTTTGGCATATTTTTTTAGGGTGCAGTTGAAATTTCTATAGCCTTTTTATTTATTTTTTTAAATCGATCATAAATTGCAGAAGGCGATGATACACTTGTGTTTTTTTAAGATTATAATGTGGAATTGTCTCAGATCATGTTTTGATTTGTCGGTTTCTCAGTAAAGCGGTGCGCTAGTTTTCAAAAATTTACTTTTTTTGAAGCAATTGTATTTTTTGGCTAAAATTAGTATAGAACGGTTAACGGTTAACAAATGTATTTGAAATCTTTTCAAATCCTTTCTAAAATTACCCAAAAAATAATTGAATTTGTCAGCATTTTTGAAAATGTAAAGCAGCCAACAAATGACCATTTTGAAAAGTGTTTCAGTTTATATTCGCTAAATCCTGATCTACAATGGCAAATCGCAGAATGTTGCGTTGAAAACTTGATGATTGTTTTCGTAAGAGTTTGCGTAAGTTTGATTGTAGGTAAGGTGCTATGGAAAAAGTACATTGGTTTTGTTTTTGGAACAACATGCACAGATAAAAATCTTATGAGCAAATCCGTAAAATCTATGTTGACGACATCTCTCAAATCATATAAAGATGCCTCTGTGCTCTTGTACTAAGCTTACTGATTTTCCTAGAGAGCACAGTGGTATAGATAAAACGTTGTCGATTTAGAAAAAAATGCATCTAAATCCAGAAAATTGTAAACGATTTTGTTCGAAAAATTTCAGCGATTTCGAAAACAACAAATGTTTTTGAGCTATTTTACGGATTCGCTTACAAGAATTCTATTCGTGTGTACAAACAATGTTCCATTTAAGTTTTAGATATTATTTTCAATTATTTTTGTATTTTTTTACAATTGAAATAAAAATATTTTTCTTCCAAAATTTCTGGGGGGGCACAATATATGGGCTGCCCCCCCAGCCAAATTTTAAGGGGGGCAAAAAGTACCGTGCCCCCCCAGAGTCGGCGCCCCTGCTGTCCATTTTAAATTTTTTGAGCTTAGGTATAGCATATAACTGTCACTTGAAGTAAAAAGTTATCCCGTTCGTTTTCCAACAGTAATTGTCAAACTATCGGGGATTCACTGTAACTAGTTTTTCATGTATGGCGGATTGGGACAACCAAAAAGGGAAAACATCGAAAACATATTTGATACATTATTTATATTTGTTTTCAATCCGGTCGACGTCTGGGCAAATAGTCAATCAAATGGCGATTGATTTTTGGTGCGAAGCTGATAGTACTAGGGTAACCATCAGGATAGTGTAGAAGACACCAGCAACCTAACCTAAAAATAGTTCATGCCCAACTCGTCAACTATCGATGGCCCTACCCTAACATAGAAATCGTTCTATGTTTGCTCGTTTGTCGCCACACTTTCAGGCTGATGGCAGCTGTTCCAAGCCGTATTGGCGTCGGCAAGATCTATGGGCCTGGCCACTTGCCGCTGCCACTGCTGCTGCTGGACTGCTGGAGAAGCGCGCCGATAGAACAACAACATCAACAGACAGTGCGCGCCAGTGTGGTTGCGGTGTTGATTTGTGATTGTTGTTGAGATTTCGTTTGCGGTAGATCCACGTGGACGCGGTGAAAAGGGAAGAAACGTGTCCGACACGCTCTCAAGTGGGTTATCATCGGTTTTGATGGTTCAAGTGGAGTGCGAAGTAATTGAAAGTGAAGTTTTTGGTGGTGAAGGTTCTGGACGAAATTCGTCTTGTGAGGTGAAAATGAAATCATAAAAGTATAAACGTATAATTTCAAAAATTAATCGTAAATAATTCAGTCCCACAACAAGTATTCCTCTTCTATTCAAACTCAGACGTCATAAATTTATCCGAACCACAATCGATAGAACCACAATGCTGCTGCTATCATTGCGCCACGTATCGCTTTGTAGTCTGCGTGGTGTGGTTCCGATTGGCAGCATCTGCACAAATATTGATATTCTAAATGTCATCCCTAATTGACCGCAGCAGATTCGATTCGGGACAGCTTAATAAGTATCGTTTAGGGAGCTGGCGGGTGGGGTTCATGAATATTGAGCAGGGCAGATTATGATTTTTGTATTGTGAGGGAAGTTTGTTGTTGAGCTCTACACAGAAAAAAAAATGATGGTAATATTCATCAGGAAATGGTGACAGATTTTGTGTAGTAAAAAATGTGTTATCTTACATCAGAAAATGATGAATTTTGATCAGTTTTTGGTGAATATTCATCAGGTTCACACTTTTACACATTTTTCGGAAATATTACTCAAAAAAGAGTTAATATTCAACCTACCAAATTTTCAACATTGAGTTTAACATGGTAAAAAATTGCCTATTCACTTCCCGCAAAAATGGCTTATGTTCTCAAAAATAACAATCGCTGAAAAAATACATAACACATAACAAATCGTATTGAAAAGTATCGTCATCAGAGGTGTCATTTGGTCTTTGGATTACATCAACCTAGAGAGCCTAGAGCTTAATAAGCTCCAGGCTCTCTACATCAACCCATTAAGGTGGTATATGGTGTCTTTCTTCATTTTTGGGGCAATGACTGTCAATGATGGTTCTGAATTCAGGGTCCAGAAAAAGTAAATTGAAACGAAAAAATAATCACTATACCGTAAACTGGGGTGAATTTGTTAGCCCGGGGTGACATTGATAGAAATTTGATTTGGCCACTTATTTTAAAAATCAAATATCACAGTCACATTTTTGCATATTTGTTTGATAATAAGCTATACCTTAATGCTTACATACTCAAAAGTCTCAAAAATGTTTAGATATTAATTTGAAGGACATTTGAAAAACCTATCAAAGTCACCCCGGGCTATCAAAGTCACCCCAGTTTACGGTATGTAAAATGCTTCTGCAAACAACACAAAGAAAACATTTTTTTAATTGAAAACATCTGAATCAAGATTTGAATGTTTTTCTTAAACAAACATGGCCGCCAAATGGCCGATCGGGAATGATGCCTTCCAGAACCTTAATCATGATTTGATTTTAACTTTATTCTTCACTTCCATCATTGCAATGATTTTTTGTTCAAAGATATAAGTTTTGCGTCGCTATCAATATTTTGACAAAATTTCCCTACAAGTTGTTTAGAATAGTGCCCTACACATGCTGATACTTTTTGGTAACGATTATCCCATTTCAATCATTCGCCATTAATCAATGATTGCCAAGTACGACGTCAATGATTGTACGACAAAATTATATAAATTTTGAAACACAGAAAGTAACAACAAGCACATGAGCAACTCTCTACGAAATCGGCCGATTTCGACCATTTTTATTTTTTGTATTTTTTTTTATTTGGCTCAAACTTTGTGGGGGCCTTCCCTATGACCAAATAAGCTATTTTGTGTCATTGGTTCACCCATACAAGTCTCCATACAATTTTGGCTGCTGTCCATACAAAAATGGTATGTAAATATTCAAACAGCTGTAACTTTTGAGTGAATTTTCTGATCAATTTGGTGTCTTCGGCAAAGTTGTAGGAATTGTTGAGGACAATTGAGAAAAAAATAGATACACGGAAAAAAAAATTTGCAGATTTTTTAATCAACTTTTTATTCACTAAAACTCAATTTCCCAAAATATGTATTTTTTGATTTTCGAGATTTTTTTGATATGTTTTAAGGGACTAAAATCCGCAACTTTTGAGCTATAGAGAAACATGGTAAAAAAATCTGCCGCCGAGTTATGAATTTTTGAAAAAATTGTGATTTTTGGAAAAAATCGAAATTTTATGCAAAAACAAATCTAAAATTATTTTTTAATGCAAAATTGAATTTGCAATCGAAAACTACTTTACAATTTTTTTGATAAGGGGCTTCGTTTTCGAGATATAGTCACCGAAAGTTTGATTTTGGCAAAATATTTGCAGTTTTTCGATTTTTAAAAATAGTGACCATGAGCGACCATTTCTAATTTTATTTTTTTTTTTTTTTTGAAAAGTTCAGAAAATTTGCTATAAAATTGTCTAAGAGACATTGAAGATTGGACCTCGGGTTGCTGAGATACAGCCGCTTTAAGAAAAAGAAACACGAAAATTGTTTTTCGAAAAGATCGGAAAATTTCACGAATGTTCCATGTTTTAACATTGAAAATCGGACCATTAGTTGCTGAGATATCAACATTAGAAAATTGTGGGTTGTTTTGGTGAGACTTAGAAAACTTCAATTTTCGTGTTTCTTTTTCTTAAAGCGGCTGTACTCAGCAACCCGAGGTCCAATCTTCAATGTTTCTTAAAAAAATTTATAGCAAATTTTCTGAACTTTAAAAAAAATATATTTTTAGAAATGGTCGCTCATGGTCACTATTTTTAAAAATCGAAAAACTGCAAATATTTTGCCAAAATCAAACTTTCGGTGACTATATCTTGAAAACGGAGCCCCTTATCAAAAAAATTGTAAAGTAGTTTTCGATTGCAAATTCAATTTTGCATTAAAAAATAATTTTAGATTTGTTTTTGCATAAAATTTCGATTTTTTCCAAAAATCACATTTTTTTCAAAAATTCATAACTCGGCGGCAGATTTTTTGACCATGTTTCTCTATAGCTCAAAAGTTGCGGATTTTAGTCCCCTAAAACATATCAAAAAAATCTCGAAAATCAAAAAATACATATTTTGGGAAATTGAGTTTTAGTGAATAAAAAGTTGATTAAAAAATCTGCAAAATTTTTTTCCGTGTATCTATTTTTTTCTCAATTGTCCTCAACAATACCTACAACTTTGCCGAAGACACCAAATTGATCAGAAAATTCACTCAAAAGTTACAGCTGTTTGAATATTTACATACCATTTTTGTATGGACAGCAGCCAAAATTGTATGGAGACTTGTATGGGTGAACCAATGACACAAAATAGCTTATTTGGTCATAGGGAAGGCCCCCACAAAGTTTGAGCTAAATAAAAAAATACAACAAAAATCCATTTCCGGTTTTGATAGAGAATTGCTCACATGTTGAATCATTTTGGTGCAAAAACTCGTTAAATTGATTTCAATACAAAGCATTTTAGAGGGATGATCAATTTTCTTTGAAAATGATTAACGGCTTCACCTTAAATTGTTCAAAGAATGGATTTTTTGTAAGTTTTGGTAGAATAATCCAATTCTGTTTTTTTTTGTTTAGAATGCCGTAAGTCAAAAGAGCAATTTGCATCTTTATTTTTTCCATACAAAGCATCATAATATTTTGCGGGTGGTCATACTAAATGGGCATATGAATTTTCGAAAATATGTATCCTGAGAAAGTATTTTCTTAACATTATGGTGTCTTCGGCAAAGTTGTAGATTATGATCAGGTCTTTTTTTAGCAAACAGGTAAGCACAAAAAAAGCAGACTTTTTCAAAATTTTCATAAAAAATATCTTTTTTTTAGGGAACATGGGTAATTCTCCGCCAACTCACACAGCAGATTCCCCGACCCCTCTTCGATTTGCGTGAAACTTTGTCCTAAGGGGTAACTTTTGTCCCTAATCACGAATCCGAGGATCGTTTATTTATATCTCGTGACGGAAGGGTGGTCCGACCCCTTCCATTTTAGAACATGTGAAAAAAGAGGTGTTTTTCAATAATTTGCAGCCTGAAACGGTGATGAGATAGAAATTTGGTGTCAAAGGGACTTTTATGTAAAATTAGACGCCCGATTTGATGGCGTACTCAGAATTCCGAAAAAACGTATTTTTCATCGAAAAAAACACTAAAAAAGTTTTAAAAATTCTCCCATTTTCCGTTACTCGACTGTAAAAAATTTTGGAACATGTCATTTTATGGGAAATTTAATGTACTTTTTGAATCTACATTGACCCAGAAGGGTCATTTTTTCATTTAGAACAAAATTTTTCATTTTAAAATATCGTGTTTTTTTTAACTTTGCAGGGTTACTTTTAAGAGTATAACAATGTTCTACAAAGTTGTAGAGCAGACAATTACAAAAATTTTGATATATAGACATAAGGGGTTTGCTAATAAACATCACGAGTTATCGTGATTTTACGAAAAAAAGTTTTGAAAAAGTTGGTCGTCATCGATCATGGCCGTTCATGGTCACCCGCGACAGACACGGACGACGAAACAAAGAGAAACGCAAAAAGTAACTTTTTCAAAACTTTTTTTCGTAAAATCGCGATAACTCGTGATGTTTATAAGCAAACCCCTTATGTCTATATATCAAAATTTTTGTTATTGTCTGCTCTACAACTTTGTAGAACATTTTTACACTCTAATAAATAACCCTGCAAAGTTAGAAAAAACACGAAATTTTAAAATGAAAAATTTTGTTCTAAATGAAAAAATGACCCTTCTATGTCAATGTAGATTCAAAAAGTACATTAAATTTCCCATAAAATGACATGTTCCAAAATTTTTTACAGTCGAGTAACGAAAAATGGGAGAATTTTTAAAACTTTTTTAGTGTTTTTTTCGATGAAAAATTCGTTTTTTCGGAATTCTGAGTACGCCATCAAATCGGGCGTCTAATTTTACATAAAAGTCCCTTTGACACCAAATTTCTATCTCATCACCGTTTCAGGCTGCAAATTATTGAAAAACACCTCTTTTTTCGCATGTTCAAAAATGGAAGGGGTCGTACTGCCCCTCCGTCACAAGATATCAAAAACCGGACCTCGGATTCGTGATCAGGGACAAAAGTTACCCCTTAGGACAAAGTTTCACGCAAATCGAAGAGGGGTCGGGGCAACTTTTCCCAATTTCGTATGAGTTGGTAGAGAATTACCCACATATTTTAAGCATATTTTGCGCTAGAGTTTAAGATGGCGCAAAACCTGGTGCCATAGATATGATTATTTAAAATGTGATCTTTGGAAACGGCCGAAAATATTGTCATACAAAATTTCAAAAAATCATAGTTAAATGTAAAATCAAACTTGCTATCAAAAGTAACTTCAAACAATTTTTGATACATTGCACCGCTCTCAAGTAACAGAAATTTTAAGGCATTTAAAAAAATATTTCTTCAAAGCACCCCTGTCAAAATTTTCGAAAAGCTAACAATTTCCTTTTTTAACATTGTTGACCGGAATGCGAGTTGCTTAGATCAGGCTCTCAAAGTTTAAATTTTTTAAAAACAATATTTTTCTTAGTGTCATCTAATTAGCTCTCATTTTCAACTCGCGATATCTTGAATATCAATAATCAACAACAATGTTGGAAAATCAAATTGTTGTGAAATTATCAGCTCTTTTCCATTAAAGAATTTTATAATTTGCAAATTTTAATCAATCATTTGAAAATGTCCAAAGTGTTGTTTTTAGCACTTTTAAAAAGTAACTCTTGATTTAAAATAAATCATATCTTCGGTACCAAATTTTGCACCATTTCAAACTCTAGCGCAAAAGATGTATTTTTTGCTGTTCCCTTAGCCCTGTCTTCCTCTTCAAAATCGGCCCAAAAAGACAGGATGAAAACAAATATAAAAAAAAACTAGAAAAATTTAATATAAATAGGCGTACAATCAGATGAAAATAATTTGAAATACATTTTTTTAATCCAACCTGCGCTGATAATCATTGTCACCATGTCTGAGTCTTTACAAATATTTTGAATTTTTTTGAAAATCCAATGTACGGTACCGCAAAAAGTTTTTATTTGCAAATATTTTCAAAAGAATTTAAAATTTTAGTGGTAATAGGAACCTAATCAACTGAAAACAAATTGATAATCATACATGGAATGATTTTGTTCGCATTAAAAAAATCGGAATCGACGTAACACCTTATAATGTGGCCCTCCTAAACCTTGCGGTTTCGTCAACGGATCCACAGGCGTGTATCGTTCTTTTTGCGACAAGACTCCGCCTCCCGGGTCTCCTAAGTGTGAAGGTATGGCACGAGGAGAGAGCACCGAATACCTATATTTACACTTAGAATTTTTTGCGTCCGCCTCGGTATTCGAACCGGCGACTTCTGGATTGTGAGTCCAGTGCGCGGTCCGATTGATCCACACAGGCAGACATTAAATCATTCTTAATGTTTGTGAAATATCAATGTACAAAAATTGGCATTTTCGCTATGTTTTTCCATAAGAGCATAGATTTTTTAAACTTATGATTGTAAAACAACTAGACTGGTGTAAAATGCATTTTTAAGCATTTTCTTTTTGCCCTCTCCCCCTCGACTTTGGTTAGAGTCGATGAACATAAACTTCAAACAATGTTTGCAACGACCCTGAAAAAATGAAAAAAAAAATCGAAAATAAAATAAAAGTATAGGAGGGAATTCAATTTTTAATGATAGTAAGTAAAATAAAACGATCCAAATAGTTAAATCAATAACCTAGAACTTTGTCGAAGACACTAAATCGATCAGAAATTAAATGGACCTATGAGAATTGGCTTATTTTGACATAGGGAATGCAAGGAAACAGTTTCAAGCAATTAAAAAAATACAAAATAAAAAATTGTAAGTAATTGTAAGGAATTTCTCTTTTGCAACATGAATAAGAATAAACGCAATCAACACCACTGATTGGTTACTTTCTTCTTGGAGAAAATGTGCTGATGGAATGATTCCGCCTTTATGGATGCCGACACTGGCCACCCGTAATCACTTATGATTTATTCCTTTTTTTTGCCCTGACCAGTCCGCCACCGTTGACAAGCGCCACGTGAGTCAAGATCACCTTTTGTGTGACCCATAATTGGAATTTCGTTTCATGGCTCTCTTCCCGTTGATGTGGAACGAAAGAAATCAATAAGCAGAAATTAATCCATTCAGGTATGGCGTACAATGCCGATTTGTGTGTCATTGCTGGCCGAGCCGCACTCTTCACCTTTGATGTTGGCTAGGGGGGCTTTTTTATTGGAAATGATTGTAAACATAGGTGCTCCAGGTGTGTCCAGCTTCGTTGCAACGGATTACCGGATTAATTGATGCGTATCGATGGGAGTTCTCTGGACACATTCCAGGGAAGGGTTTAAAAAAGCTTCAATTTGATTCAACTAGTTGGTAACTTGTAGTCTGGGATGAACACATTCATATCTCCTTTGTTGGATTATATTCGTAAGATGCTCTCTTTATGAGTTTCAAGTATCTTCTAATGTGACAGTTAGATCAAAGAAATGACATTGTCTGAGATTACTAATCGCATTAGGTTCGACTTTCTAACCATCAGAAGAAATCTGTTGTCAATTATTTTTAATTTGAACGATTGCAATTGTTGTTTAAGATAAAGCTTTGCTAATACATTTTGTTAGCTCAGAGAGATAATATTTTTAACCCTCCAAACAATTATGAGATTTCCTATTTCCCTGATTATTCGGCAACGATCCACTTCCAATCCAAGTAGATCTTCTCGTAAACTCTGCACTCTCATTTGGCTAAAAGAAAATTGCCCCATCATTCAGTGCCAATTGTTCTCGTGTGCTCTCGGCTCAGTTGTTCCGGGCTATGGCAAAGACGACATTAATAAATCTTCTTCATGGCCCATAACGGGCCATTGTGAGTAATTACTGACATTTAGCAACAGAACAGCATCCGAGCATCCGAGAATGAATGAACCGAACCTTTTTGATACACTCTTCCAGCAATCTTGAGCTTGGAAGCAACCGGAGGAACCTCACCAGAAAAAGAGTTAAATTGTTGTTGCTATAGTAAAGCTCCAGTTTAATGCAGCACCATGCCAGACCTATGATACTTGATTCTTCCGAGATGATTTTGATCTATGCTGCTGTCACAATTTGAGACGATTTGACATGTGTATACAAAAAGTGACGATATGATTAATGCTTGCTGCCACAGTGCTTTTGCCGTTTTATGACTGCTGTTCGTACAGTACAACTGCACCAGTCAAAACTTTATGGGAGTGATAAAAAACGTCAATGGCACAGTCAGGGGTCGTGAAGTGAGGTGCTTCTTAGGTGCCCTAACTATATATTTAAATTTCCAAACATTAAATGGAAAAAATATGAAAAAAATGAAAAATAAAAATAAAATCTTTTTGTGCTATTTTGACTCACCCTGAACATTGATGTATGTGCGACAACTGGCCAAAGGGATTTCAGATCAGAACGCGTTCGACACACGTACATGCCCAACAACCGTGAACATTTTTAATTATAACTCGGCACTCCGGCAAACAAATTCAACCAAACTTCGGGACAATGCACAGAATGGTCAACCTAACAAAACGTGTTTGTTATTGTTTACATTGGGTGCTCTAGTTTTTTGTTTATCAAAACGCGTTTTTCTCGGAACGTCGAAATGGTGGGTACGAAAAGATAGTACGTCAGCGTCGAATTGGCGCAGTTCATTTTTTAATTAAAATTGTTTTCAGTGCATGATGCGCAAATGAAAACATGTAGCTTAATTTTTACATCAAGAATGTATTTTAAATATAGTTTACCTGAGAAAACTATACATTAGGGTGCCCAGAAAAATGACCCCCTGCTCCACAAGCGGAAAACGGTTTTTTGGGTTATTTTAAGCATCTGTGTAAATTTTGAGCGAAATTGGATGAGATTAACCCAATGATACCCAAGCCTAAAGTTGATGAAAAAAATGTTTTTCATACAAAAATTACTTTTTTAAATCGCTAATTACTTTTCAGGATCGAGTTTTACAGCTTTCGTATGTTCTACAAAGTTGTAGAGCATTAAATTTTCAATAAAAATCTCACTTTTGGGAATATTTTGATGGAAGTAGCGCACGGTGCAGACCAAACCGTAAGAAACATGGGTTTCCATACATTTTTTCGATTTTTCCCATACAAACTTCTCCTCCGAGTATCAATGGGTAAATTTTGACCGATTTTGCTCATATTTGGCCCAGAGTCCTGAAATAGGTTAAGGAACAATATTAAGCTTGTGGAGCAAGGTTTTGAGAAAAAGTTCCATATTCTGGGCACCCTACAATACATGTGTTTTATTTTCAGTTCAATCAAAAAAAAATCAAACCATCCACATTAACGACCCCCGGGTCTTTTGTAGTCTCTATTGCAAGTTTCTGCTCGAACCTAGGAGTCCGAAGGCTTGAATGGGGAGAGCACCCAAACCTCTTTTTACTCCAAGGAATTTTTATATTTATTTATTTATTTTTAGTTCACAAGATAATAAATTTCGAATGTGAGATATTAATAATTGTACTGACTATTATCCACGCTTCATACAAATACAAAAGCGCTATGAAGTTATAAAAAAATAGCGGTCAGAAAAACTCGTTTTTGACAAAATTAATCTCCATAGTTTTTTTTCATTTTGTGATATGTTTTAGATGACCAAAATTTCAACGTTTTAACTTTTGCATTACGATTGTTTGTTATTTCGACTTTCTTTATGATTGTTTGTGATTTTAAGAAAGTTTTGAAAAAAACACGTGACAAAGTATCCAAAACTTCTTACTGATTGTAAAATAGAATTTTCAATCGAAAAGTTTATTTGTGAACTTTGTGAACTGTTTTCGAGTTATAGCAATTATGTGGCTATTTTTTTATAAAGAAGACTTGTATGGAGAAACCAATTATGCCAAATGTCATATTTGAATATAAGAAATCAATAGTCAAAGTTTTATTCAAATAAAAATAATAATAGAATAAAAATCACGAATAAATTAAATATTAAATAAATAAATTAATTCTTAACATAATTCGTTCACTTTGAGCAGCTTTATCAGATCGTTTTTCAATTTGTAACATTGCACAGTGGTCCAGATCGCAAAATTAAGTGGAAGATGGATTTTCCGAAAAATTGAGAAATTTTTGAGCTTTAGTGTCATCGGAAGAGTTGTTGCGAATGAGAAGAAGCAATTTTTGGTTATGTTGACAATTAAGGTGGTTCACGATTGAGGTGATTTTGAAAATTTAATTATTCAGGAATATTTTTGGGATTTTTTGCCTTCCTCACTGAGGTAAGGCTATAATCCTGCTCTAAAAATGAACTTTGTATAAAAACGTCGTAGACCCACCTTCATGTATACATATCGACTCAGAATCGAAAACTGAACAAATGTCTGTGTGTATGTGTGTGTGTATGTGTGTGTGTATGTGTGTGTGTATGTGTGTGTGTATGTGTGTGTGTATGTGTGTGTGTATGTATGTATGTGACCAACAAACTAGCTCATGTTTCTCGGCACTGGCTGAACCGATTTGACCCGAACCTGTTGCATTCGACTTGGTTTAGGGTCCCATAGATCGAGTTTTATAGAGATTGATGTTTCGATAAGTAGTTCAAAAGTTATGTATAAAAATGGGTTTTCACATATATCCGGAACTCACTTAAATGTATGTAAACTATGTCCAGGTCCATCATCCGACCTATCGTTGGTTAGGTTATCAAAAGACCTTTCCAACGAGTCCAAAACATTGATGATCTGGCAACCCTGTCTCGAGATATGGCCCCTTAAGTGATATTGGTGTACTTTTTGGAAGCCGGATCTCACTTAAATGTATGTAAACTATGTCCGGATCCACCATCCGACACATCGTTGGTTAGGTTATCGAAAGACCTTTCCAACGAGTCCAAAACATTAAAGATCTGGCAACCCTGTCTCGAGATATGGCCCTTTATGTGATATTTATGTACTTTATTATTCCGGATCTAAAAAATAGATGAAATTTGTGTACAGCCATTGTTGGTAATGAGTGAGGAAGGCTCCAACCACATAGGTGGATTAAGATAGTTTTTGTCTTTAACTTTGTCGAAGACACCCACATTTTATCTCGCAATCTACGATTCTACGAGAGAAGGAGAGAGAAAGCCTCCAAGCAAACAATCTAAAATTTGTTTTTTTGAACGTAGCAATTCAGGGTTAAATTTTAGAAAAAAAATGTTCTGGGCACTTTCAGAGTTTTAAAAAAAACAAACATTTAATTTTTTTGACCAGACATTTTGGACTCAAGGGTTAACAATTACAACAACTTAAATACAATTACTTAAATATCTCGAAATTCAATCGAAAGCAGGTATTTTTCTTTAAACTCAAGATATCTTCATTTGAAAATGACCAATTTTCAAGTGAAAAGTGTACAAAATTTTTGAAAACTGTCCAACTATATATTTTCCATGTAATTTTGCCCGCTGAGTCAGAAGCTGCCATCAGAATTGTGACAAATTGTCAAAAATTCGATTTTTGGTAAAATTTTGGATTTCTATGCAAAATTATCATGTATGACATTTCTACGTAGGAAAGCCAATAATCATTCCAAATGTAAAACAATTCGAGGTTGTTTCTTTTAATATGCCCTTACAGCAAATACGCGATTACAGCAAAGGTGTCAAAAAAAAAACGATTTGCAAAAATCTAGAAAAATAAGGCAGTACATTTTTTTAAATATCATGAACATGATAATGAGATCAAGAGCATAATAATGAGACCATGAACATGATAATGAGAAACGATTTTATGTTATGTATTTTTATTGTTGCTTAAAAATAAAAGATTTTTTCAGCAAGAGTCGAGTCACCGAGTTGGATAAATACAGTGCTGAAAAAATTTAATTACAACTTTTTATCGCAATTCCGAAAAAAAAAAACAAATTTCATGTGTTTAATTAAATGTATTACTTTTCGATTCTGTTTTATTCGAAGGAAAAAAGTAAGCTGTAAACATTATTGAAGCTCCACTGTACTTTAAAGGGTTAAGGGCACGCTTCCTAATACAGCTCGAAGCGCTTGGTACAGAGAGCGCTGTCATCCTTCACTTTTTCAGCTGATAATGATGATGGAGATGATTAAGTTCTTTCTTTTACGATGTCAAAAATGTGTCACTTGCGCTTGATAATGTGTATGCTGCTCGTAATTTTTAATGAATTTGAACTGGATCTCCCGTAGATTGGTGCTGACAAAATTGGGTTTTAGGCTTGTTTCTTTCATTCTAGAGGGTCTCCTTGAGGCAAAAAATGGGAAAGCTTGCGCTTGTATTGCCTACACTGCTTTGCTGTTAACTTTTTAAATAAATGGTTCTACTTTTCAAGCGGTCGACCCCGATAAGTTACCTGACTCATTCCGTTACGGTTTAACCTTATCTGATCGCGGGGGGAGGCGTCCACATATCGCGATTTTTCACACATCACTCACCTGATATCTGGTTCCCCAGGGGAGTTAACGAGCTGTTGATTTCCACTCACGTTCTAGGATCAGCAGCAGCGGGTATCCCATCTGAGTCAGAAGCTATTCAGCGCGAAAAGCCATCAATCTGGCGCCTTGCGGAGGGTGGTGCTTTATGACGCAAAAGGTTGTCAGGTTGTGTCGGCGGGCCGCATGTAATATTGGTAAGTGTTTTGAAGGGGGGAGAATCGCCACTAAGTTGCATATCCCGTGGTTTCAGGCTTGGACCATAGAGGGAATTTATTGACAAAGAGTGTATTTTTTTTATGTTTTGCAGAAATGATAATGATAACAAAAAACAATTTTTCAAAACGTGATTGAAGTCAAAACATATAACTATTAACTTCCATAAAATGGATTATTTAAATTGACAAGGAAACATTTTGTTATTCAAATTTATGATTTTAATTATATTTGGCAGCGAAATCCTTTATTGATTCACACTTTGTATCAGGGCAAGGATATTTTTTGTGGTCCAGATCAATAAACCTCACATAGTCTTAATCCACATTCTATGAAGTGAACAAAATGCAACCACAATGTGATGCATTTAGCCAACAATGGCACGAGGGACTTTCCCTTAAGGACCGTTTAGCTTGCATTACTGGAGAAACCTTTGATGCACACCGGTTGTGGGACCTGTGTGGTGGAGCTGCACTTCGTATTCATTATCTTGAGCTGTAACACTCGACGGCGAAGCGCTCAAAGGATGATGACGATGATGAATGGGTGAACCCTTCCGATTGGTGTTGATTGATTTGCGATTTGCCGGTTTTATGAATGGAACGGATGCGTGATTGGAGCCTATCGCAAGTGGATAAAGTGTGGTAATGGGTAATGAACACATTGAATGAGTTTACGCAGGGCTTGACGGGAGGTATCATTATCTTTGTTTTGGATTGTTTTCCTCAAATGCAGTTGTGATTTCAAAACTATCCTGTGAATTTAATTAGCAAAAAATCTCACAACTAAATAATGGTTCAAATTAAACTTTGTCTAAAAATAACATTATCAACCCATTACGTAATTCTAAAATCATTAGTAGCCCCTCACTGTCAAAACATCCCATCCTCATTGAACTTTTCACTCTTCTGTCAGCACTTCACCGGGTGTTATTTATTTGCTGCACGTGATCTGCACGCATTACAGGCAAATTGCAGGCTGAACAGGCTGGGAACGATCCACCGAACGGCATCATCACCATCATCATCATTTTGCTTCGCACCTACCTAGAACCATACTGAAAATCGCCATCGAGCTGATATTATCCCGTGTACAATGGGTGTCATTATTGCTGTAGCAAAGTGGCACATAAAACATCATGCGCCGATATGAGTACACCTCTCTTCAACTCGAATAAAGTGCACGTCTCAATTAAATGGGAGGAAATCATCACTCACAACAATGGAAAACTGTCCCGAAGTTCACGATTTACTCGGACTACAAAAAAAAATATTTATTTTAAAAAAAACTTTTCATAACTCCTAAATGTTCTGTATTTAATTCAGTTTAACAAATCTGTTCCAAAATGAATGATTATACTGGTTTAATCTTCCTTGAAGCTGTAGCTGAAGTATAGTGAAGTCAATTTTGAGCCAAAACAAATTTTCATAATGCAAATTATAGATTATTTTTTCAATAAGTAATCTGTTATTTAATTATTATTTTTAAATATTTTTTAACTTCTTTCTAACTTTGCAGGGTTTTTATTTAGAGTATAATAATGTTTTACAAAGTTGTAGAGCAGATAATAACAAGAGATTTGATATGTAAACATAAGAAGTTTGCTTGTAATCATCACGAGTTATCGCGAATTAACGAAAAAAAAGCTTTTAAAACGTTGTTGGTGTCGATCACGAACGTTCACGGTCACCCACGACGGACACGAACGATGAAAAAAAAAACAAAAAAAGTAACTTTTTCAAAACACTTTTTCGTAAAATCGCGATAACTCGTGATGGTCATAAGCAAACCCCTTATGTTAACATATCAAAGTTTTCGTAATTGTCTGCTCTACAACTTTTAAAAACATTATTACACTCTAAAAAATAACCCTGCAAAATCAGAAAAAAAAACACAAAATTTTAAAATGAAAAATTTTGCTCTAAATGAAAAAATACCCATCTGAGTTAATAAAGATTTGAGAAGTACATTAAATTTCCCTTAAAATGACAGAATTTTTAAAACTTTTTAGTTTTTTTCGATGAAAAATACGTTTTTCGGAACATTTAGTAAGCTATCAAATCGGGCATCCAATTTTACATAAAGGTCCTTTTAACACCAAATTTCCATCTCATCACCATTTCAGGCTGAAAATTATTGAAAAGCATGTATTTTTCGCATGTTCAAAAATTGAAGGGTTTGTACCGCCCCTCCGTCACGAGATCTCAAAAAACGAACTTCGGATTGATGATCAGGGACAAAAGTTCCCCCTTAGGACAAAGTTTCACGAAAATCGAAGAGGGTTTCGGGTCAACTGCTGTGTGAGTTGGCGGAGAATGACCCATTATTTCAAAGAATTGCCTTAAATTTTCTTCAAAACAGAGCTTTGACTTAATTTAAACTATCCGGATCCCACCCCCCCCCCCCCCCCCTTAATAACAGATTGTTTTTGTTTGTGCGTGGTGTCCCTATCTTTTGTTTGCATACACCTTCTCACCTCCGCCAGATTCGCTTATCACAAACAAAATCAACAACACGCAGGTTTGTCTGCGGCCTAGCACAGATTTTTGGTGGCAGATACCGTCTGCAAAACAAGAAATTAGAAAAATTGAGGAACGTGACAAACAACACTCTATGTACACATACACACAACCTAGAATAGGGCAAAGAGTACATAATCTTACCCAAGCCGACACAGTTTTGTTTATCGCGGTCGTTGAAAACGAGATGAAAATTTGGGGTGTGTTCACAAATTTATGTTTTTGATGACCCAGTTCTACTGGTTTCGACTCTCTGGAGTATGTCACGAAAATTTCATTGATTTTTCAACTTTCTTTGAGGCCAGATGCGCTTCTTGTCGAGAAATGCAATATTTAATTGATTACTTGACCCTCTACAACCCAACTTTCCCAGAAATAGGCTACAATTTTAAAAGTCGTCAAGTTCCAGTTTCAAACAAACCCACATAAATCTGAAAAAAAATTTGATTTCATATCCTAGAAAAATTACTGGGAAAATAATTTAAAAAAATAAAACTAAACCATATATTTCTATACCAAAATATTAGAAATTAAAGAAGAGAAGATTGGAAGAGAGAATTAAAATATAGCAAAATAGGAAAATCCGTCGTAATACCAATATTGCCCAAACCCTAAAAAAATACAACTCAACCGAACCAAATCAAACGAACCATTTATAAAACACACATCGAACGGCTGATTCCAATCCTCAAACACGATGATAGATGGCAACCAATATCAATTAATTTCATTAGTAGTCAATTAAGCCAAAAACAACTAAATTTGCACTCTCACCATCCTCATCGCTCATCTCCAGGCAAAACCCGCGCAAAAATGTGCCCCGTCTGGGGTTTGAGGGGGGATCAGAGAGCATACAGTAAAGCCATAAATTCTGCCTCCCAAATTATGTAAATGAGCTTTGCCATAACAACGGCCCCAGGCGCTGGTTCGGTTTCGGACGATATCTCTGACCAAACCAGCTACCAGTTTGTTCCATCCATCCATCCTCCCGAGAGGGCAATAAAAATCTCTATATTTAACACGCACTTTTTCAAAATACCAATCGACTACACCCCTTTTTGGGTGGACGAGGGGAAGAACTACTGAATAGAATCGTTCCACTGCGGGACGGCTGCCAGCCAAATACAATCATAAAGGTAATTAAAATTAACCCTTTCGGGTCAAGTCGTTCGGTATTGGGTGTGAACTGCAACGGGGATCTCTTTTTTTTAGCTGTAGACAAGAAAAGAAAAGAACTCGAAGCTAGTTTTTAGGGTGATTTATGGGTTTTCTACACTGTACAAACTAATTGTTATTACTTTTAAATTGACTTTTCGCTCTAACCAATCGGCCGATGATTTGCCCCTTATTGGGATCCATTGGCCCGATGCAGCCCGGTTGATGTGAATCAAATTGGTTTGTTGAAGGCTAGAAAGCAATATCTTATTCCATTAGGGCAATTTTTATTAGGATTTACGAATCAGTATTAATTGTGATTTTCACTTCTTTGATTAAATTATTACAAACAACTTTTGTTGTTCCAAAATTTCTGGAGCAATTTTCAGCTCAAAAAAGGAATTTTAGGTTTTTTAACTTAACCTTCTCCGATATTAAAGAAACTTTGTAAGGGACCATCCATAACTTACGTGGACACTTTAGGGGGGGGGGGGTTTAGCTGTTGTCCACGCTCCATACAAAAAAGATTGATTTTTCAATTGGGGTTGAGATTTCCCAAAAAGTGTCCACGTGGTTTGTGGATGGTCCCGTAGACATGTTATCCTAGGCTCATATAAGCTATTGTTGTGTATATGGAGGCAGTTGCACTCGAGAAAAACATTTGAGAAGGAGTTAATACAAATAAAAGATTAATTTATATAATGCTGTATTTCAGAGACAACCATGTAGAAAATTTAAGGACTTTTCCGAAAAAAATACACTGAAAAAAGAACGCTTTAATATAGCTTGAAACATTAAACATCTTGTTAAAACTTTAAAACGTTACCAATTTAAAGTAAACCCAAAAAAAGAATTGGACCGATTTTAACCTTTTAGCCTTAACATTATGACATTTAGTTTTTGGCTTAAAAAATAACCGAACCGATAGTTGACCCAATTGAACGGATGGCTGTATCTCAGCAACTAACTGTCCGATTTTAAAGTCCAAAATAGAAAATGTAAGGATTTTTTTCACTTTTTCGAAAAAATAAATCAAATTAATGTAGTGGCCAGCAATTTAAAAATAAAAATATACAGCAATTCCTTTTGAAAAGAGCATAAACCGAAAAAAAAATTCTGCGATAGGGCTCAATTTTTTTCTGGGGGTTCCTTAGCCAACATAATTAGACCCGTATTTTTTTAATTTTTTTTTTTTTATTGGTCATTAGGGTGACCTACACCGTGCTAGGGTAGTCCCAAAAATGGCCATATTCGTCATTTTTTTGTAAAAACCACATTTTTCACGAAATGAAAAGTAATAAGTTGTTCTATGAAGGAAAAATAGTTTGAAGTCCGAAAAATCTAGCATAACTAAGGCTACGAACTGTACGGATTTTTTCCTTACCATACGGATTTTCGAACCTCTTCGCGGATTTTTAACAGGCCAGAATTTTTGTAGGGAATTTTACACATAATACGGATTTGTTAAAACTTGATTATCAATAGTTCTAGAGTTTTTGAACTATTGTCTTTTATATGTTGATAGGACCCTTTAAAAAAAATTCTAGAATTGTTCTTTTAGAAATTCCTTACTAAATATATTTATCCTTTTCCAAAGGCTTTCTAAAACTTGTGAAAACATTTGAACATTTGAATTAACAAATCTAGAGTTTTTTTAAAGGTCCTATAAACTGTTGTGTTTCACATGTAATAGGACCTTTTCAATAAAAAAAACTCTGGAAAAGTGTTCGTGAAAACACCAATAACGTAAAAGCAAACTTGACATTTCGTAAACTTTTAAACGTTTAACAAAAAAAATGAAGAATATAATGATTTGATTCAAATCACGGTTTATTTTATGAATACTTTTATACGTGCAAGTCATAAGCACTCTGATAGCATTTTGTGAAATTTGTTAGCTGTAAAAACGACACAGTTTTATATTTTGAATTCTCAAATTTATTAAATTTAATTTATCTAAACAATTCATTGACAATTTTTGTTATACCATGGTGTCATATCGGCAAAGTGTACGGATCTTTGCTCAGCAAGAGTTGGTAGCCTTAAGCATAACCTTTAAAAAGGTAGAATGAAACTTTAAAATGCCATTATGACGGTGTCTGGACCAAAGAGCCTATGTCTGAAAATATTTTTATCAGATTCCTTGAACATTTTTACGTAAAATATTCAAAAATGGGAGGAGTTCGTTAACAGGATTCCGAGATATGATTTTTTGATAAAAATCAAGAACGAGAAAATGACGAAATCGGGTAAAATTCAACTTTTTTCACTATAAACTGCGATAACTTTAAAATTTCAGCGATGTTTCATTCCACATTTTTTAAGGTTAGGCTAGATTTTTCGGTCTTCAAACTATTTTTCCTTCAAAGATTATTACCTATCATTGCGTGAAAAATGACGAATATGGCCTTTTTTGGGACCACCACGGTGTAGGTCACCCTAATAACCAATAAAAAAAATACGGGTCTGATTATATTGGCCAAGGAACCCCCAGAAAAATGTTGAGCCCGATCGGAGAATTTTTTTTCGGTTTATGCTCTTTTCAAATGGAATTGCTGTAACGTCATGATTCGAATTCCCGGACGCTTTGAAACCCGGACACCTCATCTTGTTTTATCAATTATTTGAATATAAGTTCGCATTAAAAATGTAAAAAATGGGTTATTTGATGAATTCTAACATCAATTTTCATTTAAAGTTTGTTTGAACGCTGTAGTTAATGTCAAAACAATCAAATAAAATAAAATTATTAGATTACCAAAAATGCGAAACATTTCACGTGAAATATTTCATAGGCGTCCGAAGCACCGGGAAGGCAAAGCAGAAATTTATGGTTTCGATTTCCTTAAATTCAAGCAATTTTTTATATAAAATATCGATTGTTTTGATGTTAACAGCTTATTTGAGACCTAAAGAATGCCATTCACTAACATTTCAGTCCAAATTTGTGCGATTCATTAGCAAAAACGAGTGTCCGGAATTCGAAGCAAAAGTGTCTGGATTTCGAATCAGCTTTTATCAGTGTCCGGGATTCGAAGCACAACAAGTCATTTTAATTTTCAAATTCTGATGAAAAATTGTTAGAAAATGCATATTATGCATGCATTTTCTTAAAACTGACTGTTAATACTACATCCTGGTGATATTTCTTCGTTTCCAACTTATTACATGATTTTTTGTCATCTATAACAAAAATGATATGCTACTAAGTGTCCGGATTTCGTATCATGACGTTATACTTGTTTTGTACTTACAAATAACAAACAAATGAAAGTTTGATATATCGTCTAAAAATGATTTGAAAAATTGTTATGTAAATAATTAATACTTTTTAATACTCATAGCTTGAAATGGTTACTTTTCGAAAAAAAATAATAAAATATTAATATTGTAACAGTTCAAATTGAAATTTCATGCGCTGATAAGTGCGCTATGGTTTTGAGAATTCATTTACAAAGTGTATTGATCAGTTTTGAAACCATTTCAATGTGTAAAAAACTCTAAACCTTTGAAAATATGGCTTGCACCTGATGCATTCGCTGACATTTAAAAAAAAAGGTTGGAAAATGAAATTGAGACATTTATTATGAATTGATTAACTTGAATTAACAAAAATCATACTCAGTTGGGTCACATAAAGGGACTCTATGTCTAACTATTTTGCCTCAAAACTCGACTTTCACCGGTTCTGTCCAACTTGACCAAGCTTCGTCTAAACCTGGAGGGTGTTGATTGTCTTTCTGCCAAGGTTCACAAAACCTTCGACCCTTTGAGTTAATATTCCAGTAAATTGAGCATGGCAATAGTTATTTTTTCAAAAAGGCTTTTCTTTAACACATTTTTTTTAACTTCAACCTATTTTTGGAAAAGAAATGTAAAAAAAAAACTTCAAATATACATTATTAGACATTTCCAAAACGATCGATTCCAACCTGAGCCAACAGGGACCGACCAGAGCACGTGCTGCAGCCATTTCTCAGTGGCACTTTTGTGGCATTTCTGGCTAGACACATTTCGGGTCACAATATTTCGACGTGCACTTTCACTGTTGTAGCTATTGCTGCTGATCTTTGTCAGTTTTTGATAGAGACAATCTCCCTGGCCCGTTCCATAAGGCTTTTGGGAAAGAAAATGAAGAGGTTTTCTGAGAGCTGTTTATTCGTAAAGGTCATCTGCTTGGTTTTGACTCAGCTGTTAATTCAGAAAATATTTATGCATGTTGAGAAGTAAGTTGGAAGTAAGGACGATTTTTTTTTGTGAAACCCAAAATTGCTCACGTCACTCTTTAAAAAAGCCATTCTCGATAGGTTTGACTGTGAGTGAAAGACTAACACTTGCACTAGCATTTGGAAAATTTGAGAAATCGTGCAAAAACCTGAAAGCTCGGCATCTGCGTCTCGCTGTTAGTGTCTACATTTGTTTGTGTGCACGTCTTTTGGGGAAAATAGAATTTGATGAAATTGCGAAAGTTTCGTGCCGTTTTAGGGATTTCCCTCAGCAGACTCACATGGACTCCACGCGGACGATTCGTCGTTCTACCGTCCCAAACATGTTCATCGAATATAGAATTTTCGATTTTCCTGGCTCGAAAAGAAAGTATAAGAGCCCGTGATAAGTGGGTGGAGGTAAGTTTTCCAGTGGCAACTGGGCGGGTGCCGTGGACGTGACAACACGGCGCTCGATAAAGCAAAGTCGTTAAAAGCCGTTTCCGGTTGAAGGAAACGGCCTCGTTCTCGTTGAAAGTGGAGGGGAGATTTCACGAACTGGAATTTAATTGATGACGAGCTTTTGGAATCAAGTGAGATTCTCGTAGGAGTTGATGGAAAGCTACGTTGACAAGGCCTATCATAAATAAAAAATAATTTGTTAGACTTATTGTTAATCTTATTGAAAGATACGCATTTTTGTGAGACATCTTTGAACAATACAAAATAAAGTAACCTGTTATTTTTAAATTTAGTTTTACATTATTTAAAAATCCAACAAAATTCTTACTCTAAGAATACAAAAAATCTCATGCTAAGTGCCAAACTCGTAACCACTTTAAAGAAGACAACATTTCTCAGCACTTAAGCTTTTCAAAGTGATCCACCCAAAATAAATCATGATGTACTCAAATACTGTCAAACATTCAATTTCTGGACCAGCCGCAGAAGCAGCGATTAAAGCCCCACGGGGGACATACTTTTCACCAAATAAATCAAGCTCAATTTTCCAAGAACCACATTGCCCCTTCCACCCCACTCAGCGAGAGCTCTCGCGACGAAAGTAATTTCTTCAATAATTTTGATTTATTCGTTTATCAACAGGCTTTTCGACCGTTTTGTACTCGCGGCCATCACTTGAAGTCCAAAAGCTGAGGGGATTTGTTTCTCAAGATGCTTGGGACGTTTTGGAGGAACTCCACGGTCGACACTCACACACTTGTTGGCCCGCGACGAGCGCTGACGTAATCTTAAAAACTTCTCAATCGTCACATGCGGATCGAACGGCTGCCATGCCATGCGACGCGCGGTCACCGTATCAAATCAGGCCAAAAGGGTTCCCCTCTAATATGGGTGCAGAACGCGCGTGTCCCACAAGGGGACTCTCTTCAGCGTAACACTGCACCACAGATGGTTGACTTGGGTGAAAGGCAGTGGCGTTGGGTAGATGGAAATTCAAAAAAATCCACTAAAAAAATTGTTTTTCTGAAACAATGAATAATTTTTAGTGAAAAGTTTGGCTTAAACAGGTTTTTTTTTAACTGAATAAAAAGCCATTTAAAAATTGTCTGGATTTAATTGCCTGAAAATAATATGCTATTGGTTTAAAATTTAAAGTTTTATTTTGAATCATTTCCAACCCCGCCTTTAGACGGGTTTCTATCTAAAAATTCGCCAACAATCCATTTTTCAACATATGTTTGATCTTTAAAAAGCATTGGAAAGAAGAACTCTAAATATTTTACAATTTTAAGGTTGGAATTTTGACTTGTTTTATGCGACTTTGCCAATGTTTTTTTAAATGTCATTTTTAGGTGTGTGTTTTTTACTATTATTTGTTATATTTTGAGAAAAAAAGAAGTAATGCAGTAATTTATATGGTGTCCCAGACTATGCCTCTATGCATTTTTTTACAAATTAAAAGATAATGGTGCCATTCATACCAGAAAATGAGAAAAACAAGCAAAAAATTGAAAAAGTGACTATACAAACATAATAAAATAAGTAAGGCAAAAAGTAATGATAGGAGGATGTAGTACAGGCCAAATACTACCAAAAACAAACATAAACTAAACAAGATAAATGCAAATTAAAATTTTAAAAATAGAACAAGAAAAACATAAAACAAGCGAAGTAAAGTTTTCCGTAGAACTAAACTTGACCTCCTGAACAAGGGAAAAACAAAAAAAATCAAATAAAATTGGTCAGGGGAGGGTTAACAAACAATCTTTTTGAAACATTACTTTTGAAATGCTAAATTTAAAAAAAATACGCATTTTGGGAAATAGAGTTTTTGTGAAAAAAAAAGTTGATTAAAAAATCTGCAATTTTTTCCGTGTACCTATTTTTTCTCAATAGTCCTCAACAATACCTACAACTTTGCCGAAGACACCAAATTGATCAGAAAATTCACTCAAAAGTTACAGCTGTTTGAATATGTACGTACCATTTTTGTATGGACAGCTGCCAAAATTGTATGGAGACTTGTATGGTTGAACCAATGATACAAAATATCTTATTTGGTCATAGGGAAGGCCCCCACAAAGTTTGAGCCAAATCAAAAAATACAAATAGAATCCATTTCCGGTTTTGGTAG
The DNA here is from genome assembly GCF_016801865.2 of Culex pipiens pallens. NCBI lineage: Eukaryota > Metazoa > Arthropoda > Insecta > Diptera > Culicidae > Culex > Culex pipiens. The sequence goes on from NC_068938.1 coordinate 106,177,096, forward strand.
AGAATTACTCAGTTGGATTCATTTTAAACAAATATGATATATGTTTTGCATATCTTTCAAATTGTTGGCAACATATCAATAATTTTCAATAAAACATTAAAATTCTCTGGTTCCAGGAAACTTATAAATTTCAACTTTCGATTCTCGGGAAATTCTAATTCCGAGTTTCAAATAAATGTAATCTTAAAAACAATAAGAAGTTTTAATTTTTCAGATAATCTTGGGTTTGATGATTTAACTTATTTCTTGCGACTTTGCCAATGCCTTGAACGAAATATATTATTCTTTGATCAACTTTGGCCATATTTTTAACTAATATCGCATATTTTTCATTTCAAAGTAATGATGCAGTAATCTTTTTTATGTCCCTAGAAGATATTGTTAAAAGTTGTAGAATAGAAATAAAAACATAAAAAAAACAAATCTAAGCAAGAAAATACCTAAAAAAAAATAACTGAAAAATTATGAAGAAAACATAAATCAAGACAAGTTTGAAAAAAGTAAAGTTGCTCAAAATTACCTCTTGAGCACGAAAAAAAATAATATTTTCGAACAAATAAATGAGCATTAGGGGGCTAAGGTGTTTTATTAACTCACCTAAAACAATGATACATTGAAAAATCAAGTCACTTTAGAAATTGCTCAAAGATCTAAAATTCCCAACACCCCTGGCTATGCCCCTTTTCAGCAGCAATGTGACGTGATGATATCTCTACAAATGGGTTCATATTCTGGATTCTCTCTCTCCAGCTCTCTTCGGGAGGTCCGCCGGTCCTACCGAAAATCCACTTATGGACATCTTCAAGATCTCAAGTACCTTCCCGGTCGGAAAAAAGTCCCAACTCGAAAACTCGGGGTTAGCGTACATTGGGAAACAGTCCAGTCGACGTGCCACACTTTGATTCATGCCGGCCATTCAGAGTGGCTGAATTATGTGGTAACAAACTGGAAGATTCTTCCGAACCCAAACCGATCGAGCGGCCAAGAAGATAACGTATTGCACGGGAAGGAAGCCAGAAGCGTCGAAAGTGGCATTAGCGCGTGTAAACAAATATTACTTGGGAAAATGGGGTGTGTCATAAATGTGTCAGCGAAAATTGAGTGGAGTTGGAGATTTTCGAGTTATTAAAATATTGAAACAAAACTATGCGGAGCGATCGCTCGGCTCTTATAGATAGAAAGTTAGGCCCAGCGATGGAATAATCATCATCAAAAGAAAATCATTGGACGTTTATCAAGAGAAAAAATCCGAAGGGAGCATGGCTCTCCTCTCTCGCGCACGAAAGATCGGTAAAAGGAATTTAATAATATTATCATCAAGATTGATTATTCGGCGGATCATCTTTTTCACTACTACACTTGCAAGTGTAACGTCACACGTCGAAAATGACCTGTCACATTTTGTGTGTAAATAAAGTAAAATAAACATTTTTAAGTGGTGCTGACAAGGAAATTCACAAAAAATCATCCTCAGATTGATTTTTTTGGAGAATTTCGAAAGCGATTTTCTTTTACGTGATTTGCCTCCTCTCTCTTTCGCGGGTGAAGAAAATTCGCTAGCGAAATTGATTTTTTTGCGATTATTCCATCCCTGGTTAGGACAGATATAGAAGCAAAACTGCAAATTTGTTCTACAAGCAAAATCATGCAATTTAAATCCAGCACAAAAGATCAAACTTAGATGCTTATCAAGTTAGAGTTTGCATCATAACAGTTCAGTTTAAAAGAATAAAAAATCTCATAGAATTTTATTTTGAAAACAGTTTATTCAAAAAAAACTGGTCATGTTTGAAAAATTAGACAAAAAAACAAACATTTTATTAATCGAAGTATTTTTGAAGAACTGTTATTTTTTCAATATTGTATAAGGGTAATTCTCCGCCAACTCACACAGCAATTGCCCCGACCCCTCTTCGATTTTCGTGAAACTTTGTCCTAAGGGGTAACTTTTGTTCCTGTTCACGAATACGAGGTCCTTTTTTGATATCTCGTGACGGAGGGGTGGTACGACCCCATCAATTTTTGAACATGCGAAAAAAAGAGGTGTTTTTCAATAATTTGCAGCTTGAAACGGTGATGAGATAGAAATTTGGTGGCAAAGGGACATTTATGTAAAATTAGACGCCCGATTTGATGGCGTACTCAGAATTCCGAAAAAAAACGTATTTTTCATCGGAAAAATACTAAAAACGTTTTGTAAACTCTGCCATTTTCCGTTACTCGACTGTAAAAAAGTTTGGAACATGTCATTCTAAGGGAAATTTAATGTACTTTTCGAATCTACATTGACCCAGAAGGGTAATTTTTTCATTTAGAACAAAATTTTTCATTTAATTTTTTTGTGTTTTTTCTAAATTAGCAGGGTTATTTTTTAGAGTGTAACAATGCTGTACAAAGTTGTAAAACAGACAATTTCAAAAACCTTGATATATAAACATAAGGGGTTTGTTTATAATTATCACGAGTTATCGCGATTTTAGGAAAAAAAAAGTTTTGGAAATGTTGGTCGTCGGTGATTATGGCAGTTCATGGTCACCCAAGACAGACACGGACGACGAAACAAAAAAAAAACGCAAAGAGTAACTTTTTTAAAACTATTTTCGTAAAATCGCGATAACTGGTGACTGGTTATGTTCATAAGCAAACTCCTTATGTTTATATATCAAAAAAAAATTAATTGTCTGTTCTACAACTTTGTAGAACATTGTTACACTCTAAAAAATAACCCTGCAAAGTTAGAAAAAAACACGAAATTCTAAAATGAAAATTTTTGTTTTAAATGAAAAAATTACCCTTCTGGGTCAATGTAGATTCAAAAAGTACATTCAATTTCTCTTAAAGTGACATGTTCAAAAAAAATTTATACTCGAGTAACGGAAAATGACAGAGTTTTTAAAACGTTTTTAGTGTTTTTTTCGATGAAAAATACGTTTTTCCGAAATTCTGCGTACGTCATCAAATCGAGCGTCAAATTTTACATAAAAGTCCCTTTGACACCAAATTTCTATCTCATCACCGTTTCAGGCTGCAAATTATTGAAAAACACCTCTTTTTTTCGCATGTTCAAAAATGGAAGGGGTCGTACCGCCCCTCCATCACGAGATATCAAAAAACGGACCTCGGATTCGTAATCAGTGACAAAAGTTACCCCTTAAGACAAAGTTTCACGCAAATCGAAGAGGGGTCGGGCAACTTTTCCCGATTTCTTGTGAGTTGGTAGAGAATTACCCATAAACTTCCAGAAATAACAATAATCCAATAAACTGATCAGGATTGAAAGAAGGCCAACACTATAGATTTTTTTAACCAAATCATTATCAAAGAAATCTGGTTATGTTTAAAAAAACGCGAAGGCCAAACGTTTTTTAAGTTTTTTTTCCGAAGAACTGATTACGTTGAAAAGAATGCAAAAAAAATCCCAGAAATGTATGTATGTTACTTCTCAAAAATCAGTAATGTTATAGCATTCATTTAGAAATTTGCACAACAAAACTAAAGCCAACCAAAAGAAGACACACTGAAATAGTGAGTGGCACAATCATCAGTCATTCTGCTGAATGTGACACTCCTCCTGTGACCATATGTCCTCATTCGGAAGTCTGTTGCTCGTATTAATCACAGCTGGGATTCCGGATCCTATATTCACAGTAAAAGACATTTGAAAGTTTCATGAACAAACACAATCTGCTCGGAACTTTCTTCAAAAGAACTTTGCTACATAAGACAGGAAAGAAAAGACCAATCACTCCTGGGGAAAGCAGATTGATGCTTTCTGCTCTAAGTTGACACACTACATGCATACATTGTGATAGTGCATCCTTCCTGGGAAATGATTTATGTTGATTGAATTAATCAACCTCTCACTGGAGCAGCAGTTTGCAAGTTGGAACTGATAAGACGACGACGACGACTGTCGAACGGAGAAAAGTCAGTAAAGAGTGCAGAGTCAGACTGTGAGCAAGTGTGTCTCCTCTAAAATTGGAATCCAGTTACAATTCGTGGAAGAGTTCGGTTTTGATACGCGTTGGAGGAAGTATGCTCCGGGAGGATTTCACAACGAATCAAATCGAACATGTCGCTTCGATACCCGGCAGCGCCATCCAACAGGGAAAAAAGGGCACGTACAGAACGGCTCCAAGCGCTGAAGAATGGAACAAGAATGTTGATATTCATGGAATATTTTAACGAACTTTTGCCGGCATGATATATGCTCCCACACCACCGTCTGTCGAGAATGACTCCACCACCCGTCCCGAAAAATCTTCTTTTCCATTAGTTATGATTGCATGTATGCACTCCACATGCTCCGCCCACCCACGTGTCCTCCCAGGTCGCCCCAAGAAAATTATGAGAACTCTCGGTATCAGTTTCCAGCACTAGAAATTAAATAAAGCATAAATGCAGGCGAAAACTGAAATCATAGCGCCTCCACACGGCAAAACCCGGAGAAATGTACTGCCAACAGAGGATGATAAATGATCGCTTTTCTTCGAACTCCTCGTCGACCCCCGCCCAGAAGTGCGACCTTTGATGTTGGCAAACATATTGGGGAGTTTCCCCCCCATAAAAGGAACATCTATTACAGATTTCTTCTCCACATCCCAGTGTAAATATTGCTCGCCAGGATGGAGGACAGGACACGGCACACATAGAGATTGGACTGAGGAAAAATGACCAATCGGAAGAATGACAACGGCGGGCGGAAAACTAGAAAGCTGAAAATCAGGAAAACACTACACGCTGCGACATGTATGGTTCGATGGTCGTTCGACTGAATCATTTGTCAAGATGTCCTTGGTTTGGAGATGTTTGTTTTTCTTTCTGCGCAAAACTTTAAGGAAAATGTTTTCGAGAGTTTTGTTTTATGTTATCGAAAAAGATGCAAACAGGCTTGAATTTCTCGAATAACTTTTATTCTTTCATTTAATTTCTGCTCAAAACAGATGAAAAAATACCATTGATTGCGACTTTATAGTAAATTTTTCCCATGCCTCATTAGGGTGTTATATCAAAATCAATTTTCCAGCACAGCAATTTTTCAGTTCCTTTTGGGGTCCTGAACAACTCCTCAAAGTTTGGGAACGAACGACAGGTAAATTTAAAAAAAAAAAAACAACTAAACGACGCTGTCGTGTTATCTTGTCGCACCCGCCATTTCGACGTTCCGAGAAAAACGCGTTTTAATGTTTGACCTTGAATAAACAAACACGCAATGTAAACAATAACAAACACGTTTTGTTTGGCTGACCATTCTGTGCATTGTCCCGATTCCCGATTTTGGTTGAAGTTGGTTGCTGGAGTCCCGAGTTATAATTACATATGTTTACGGAAGTCTAACTTGTACGTGCGTCAAACGCGTTCAGACCTGAGATCCCTTTGGCCAGTTGTCGCACTTATATCAATTTTCAGGCTGTGTCAAGATAGCACGACATGTTTGAAACTTCTTTTATATGTAGAGTGACAACAATGTACGGAGTTTTTTTCGGTTTTTAATTAAGAGCGAGTTTTTCACCGATGTGAAACAGGTCGTATCGAGGTGCTCCGATTTGGATGAAACTTTCAGGGTTTGTTTGTCTATATATGAGATGAACTCATGCCAAATATGAGCCCTCTACGACAAAGGGAAGTGGGGTAAAACGGGCATTGAAGTTTGAGGTCCAAAAAACATGAAAAATCTTAAAATTGCTCGCATTTCCGTAAAACTTCATATATTCCAACTCTCTTAGATGCATTCGAATGGTTTTTTGAAGCCTTTTAAAATGAGCTATAGACATCCAGGATTGGTTTGACTTTTTCTCATAGCTTTTGCAAATTACTGTTAAAAATGGATTTCTTTAAAACCTTAATAACTTTTTGCAACAGCCTCCAACACCCATAGGTCAAAAGTTAGGGAATTTCATGGACTATAAGCCTACAGTATTAACTTTTTGGCCAATCGCAGTTTTTCTCATAGTTTTGCGATTTTTCTATAACAAACATTTTACAACGTTGGTTTTTGCCCTGTAGGCTTCCATAGCGGCACTTTTTTGTCTCAATTTTGACATATTCGGACATCTCAATCTAATGTAAAATTTGCTGAGGATTCCGAATATGTCAAAATTGAGACCAAAAAGTGCCGCTATGGAGGCCTACAGGGCAAAAACTAACGTTGTAAAATGTTTGTTATAGAAAAATCGTAAAACTATGAGAAAAACTGCGATTGGCCAAAAAGTTAATACTGTAGGCTTATAGTCCATCAAATTCCCTAACTTTTGACCTATGGGTGTTGGAGGCTGTTGCAAAAAGTTATAAAGGTTTTAAAAAAAACCCATTTTTAACAGTAATTTGCAAAAGCTATGAGAAAAAGTCAAACCAATCCTGGATGTCTATAGCACATTTTGAAGGGCTTCAAAAGACCATTCGAATGCATCTAAGAGAGTTGGAATTAATGAAGTTTTACGGAAATGCGAGCAATTTTAAGATTTTTCATGTTTTTTGACCTCAAACTTCAATGCCCGTTTTACCCCACTTCCCTTTGTCGTAGAGGGCTCATATTTGGCATTAGTTCATCTCATGTATAGACAAACAAACCCTGAAAGTTTCATCCAAATCGGAGCACCTCGATACGACCTCTAGAACAAACCGAGCAGAATCTACAAATACTGCCTCTTAAATTGAATTATATCAGGATTGAAATCGAATTTTGGGGATCTGTGAAGGTCAAAATGTGAGGCATTGTTAGCTGCACAAAATGGCGTTCTTAACTCAATTTGGCCCAAAATGCACGTGCGACAAGTTAGCACGACGGTGGTCTAAGAATTTATTTAGTTATGTTCAAAAAAATATGCGATACAGCCTCACTTCAAATTAGGCGTCATTTATAAAGTACGTACGCTCTTAGGGGGAGAAGGGAGGTTACCGTAGGTGTGACAAGATGTGACGAAGGGGGAGGGGGGTTTGCGAGACTGTGGCGTCATGCTAGGTTTTTTTTATGATTGCATAATATCAATTCGAAATGTACACAATTAAATTAAATCCTCTTTTCTAAAATTGTTTGCTTACTACTGGCCGATTTTTGCGTGACATACTTTATGAATAACACCGGGCTAAGTTTCCTTTAATATTGTATGCCAAACATGATTAATTTTAACATTTTCAGAAATTCATCTATCCTTACAGATGAAAAAATTGTTGGATTCAATACCTAGGGGAAAGATTGAAAAAAAAACAAAAACTCATATTTTTCGACATAAAAACTACCAGGAAAGTGAAAACTAGGTTTCAAAAGACCAAATCGATACATTAACTTGTTTATTGTACCACAGACCATCATTTTATGGTATAGGCCATTTGAAATATTAAGATTTTATCTGAGCAGATTTTGTGAAATTGTCGAAAAAACTTACTTTTTTCAAACAAATCTCGTCTCGAAAAATGCCACCGGGACCTTCTGGGATCTAACCCAAGCCGACTGAGTGAGCGGCAACCACGCGTACCTTTACACCACCGGTCCTGGATTTTTTTCTAATTGAACATAAAAAATAACCTTACCATTGGTCCATTCGACGCAATTAACTCAATTTGCACACTCTATTCCGAAATTAAGTGAATGATTTAAAAGATATGAAGAAGTTTTACGCTTCTCCGATTTAGGCTAAATACTCCAATTTGCGCTGTAACCTCTAAATAACAAGTTATTAAGTAATTAAACAAAATATTTATATTGCATTACTCTATTTCATGGTTTTTAAGGGTTTTCCAATCGGTTGGAGGATTTCCTGAATAGTAACAGTGATTAACGAATTAAATTGCAAATCGAAGCCCCACAATCGTTTCATTTTAAACAACTGATTAAGCTTTAATTATCGCAAAACAATGGACTCCACTGCCGCGAGGTGTGTTGTCACCATGAATGGCAATGAAAATTTCCCAACATCCTGGCTCGGAAATCGGAAGTGAGGTGGGCTGCGTTGTTTGCTTATCAATGGGGCAGCGTGCGTCCCACGTGGGAGAATCCAATTGTCACCACAAGCATCCCCCCTACCCGATGGCGAAAAACATAATTAATTGAAATGCGTGTTTTTGAGCTCACCCTCGATCGAGATTTTGCCCCTCGTGTCACGTGTTTATGTGTGTGTGTGTGAGTTGGGGGTGCTTTTGTTATTTCATCGAAATTCATTAAAACATAATTTTATTTGATTTCAATGAATCGGTCCCAGGTCGGAACAAGAGCTTTTATCGTTTTCCAACGCACATTATCTGCCAACCGACCAGCATCAGGGTGTGGGAGTGGTGGAAGGTCAGGTGGATATTTGTGGTTGCTGCGGTTTGAGAGTTTTCTGATATAATTTGTAAAATCACGGGACAGAGAAGGCTGAGGGAATTTCAGTTTGGTAGGGCGCGTGGATGAAAGGAGGGGAGGGAAGGAGGCAATTAAATCCTTCACCCACTTTATTGATGTGTATGTTAAACTGGGGTGGTTTTGCATTTTGATCATGTGGGAATTTAATTAGGATGCAGCACAAATTGAACACGGAAACATTCCTAACAAACAGCATGTTTTGTGGCGACTGTTTTACGTGCGAGTTGTGGTTTTTGGTTCCCACGCCAATCAGACTCGTTTGAATTTTAAACGCAAAGTATGTGGCGTATCTGCAATGATTCGTAAATAACACTTGCTGGAATTATTTCGTACTCGAAATATTTATTGATAGGTATTGGTGGTGAACCTCGATAAAGTCGTTTTTTAATAAACACAATGGCTAGGAGAGCAATTCTCTACCAAAACCGAAAATGGATTTTATTTGTATTTTTTGCTTTGGCTCAAACTTTGTGGGGGCCTTCCCTATATTCCCCTTTTGCTTCATTGGTTCATCCATACAAGTCTCCATACAATTTTGGCTGCTGTCCATACAAAAATGGTATGTAAATATTCAAACAGCGGAAACTTTTGAGTGAATTTGTGATCAATTTGGTGTTTTCGGCAAAGTTGAAGGTATTGTTGAGGACTTTTGAGAAAAAATAGGTACACGGAAAAATAAATTTGCAGATTTCTAATCAACTTTTTTTCACTAAAACTCAATTTCCCAAAATACATATTTTTTGATTTTCGAGATTTTTTGATATGTTTTAGAGGACAAAAATCCGCAACTTTTGAGCTATAGAGAAACATGGTCAAAAAATCTGCCGCCGAGTTATGATTTTTGGAAAAAATCGAAGTTTCATGCAAAAACAAGTTTGACATTATTTTTTAATGCAAAATTGAATTTGCAATCGAAAAGTACTTTACAGATTTTTTGATAAAAAGCTCCGTTTTCAAGATATAGCCACCAAAAGTTTGATTTTAGCGAAATATTTGCAGTTTTTCGATTTTTAAAAATAGTGACCATGAGTGACCATTTCTAAAAATATTTTTTTTTAAAGTTCAGAAAATTTGCAATAAAATTGTCTAAGAGACATTGAAGATTGGACATCGGGTTGCTGAGATAGAGCCGCTTTAAGAAAAAGAAACACGAAAATTGAAGTTTTCCAAGTTTCACCAAAACAACCCACCATTTTCTAATGACGATATCTCAGCAACTAATGGTCCGATTTTCAATGTTAAAATATGAAACATTCGTGAAATTTTTCGATCTTTTCGAAAAAAATATTTTGAAAATTTTTAGATCAAGACTAACATTTCAAAAAGGCGTAATATTCCATGTTTGGCCCTTTTAAAATCTTAGTCTTGATTTCAAAATTTAATGAACTTCTCGAATCTACATTGACCCAGAAGGGTCATTTTTTCATTTAGAACAAAAATTTTCATTTTAAAATTTCGTGTTTTTTCTAACTTTGCAGGGATATTTTTTTAGAGTGTAATAATGTTCTACAAAGGTTTAGAACAGACAATCACAAAAATTTTGATGTTGTTGTTGTTGATTTTATTAGGGAAACTTTAACCCTATGGGTCATTCGCTCCCGTAAAAAAATTTTTTTTTTTTTTTTGATATACAAACATAAGGGGTTTGCTTATAAACATCACGAGTTATCGCGATTTTACGAAAAAAATGTTTTGAAAAAGTTACTTTTTGCGTTTCTCTTTGTTTCGTCGTCCGTGTCTGTCGCGGGTGACGATGAACGGCCATGATCGGCGACGACCAACTTTTTCAAAACTTTTTTTCGTAAAATCGCGATAAGGCCGTCGCAAATATTTTTCAAAGTTTATGCTACCCCCCCCCCCCCTTCAAAATTGGTCTGAAAAATCAGGGGGCAAAAACAATATTTTTTCCAAAAAACTTCTAAATTTCCATGAAAATAGAAGTCTAAACAACTGAAAACAATCTAAAATGTATTATTCTGCAATGATAATCATATTTAGCATGTTTGGGCTTGTTTAAAACTGTTTTGATTTTTTATGACTTATGGTACCATTCACGGACACAGAAAACACAGCTCGAGATAAGCCAGAGATTTTTTTCCTTAAGGTTCATTTGCAAGAAAAAGTTCATCCGTCAAAATAAAAAAACCAAAATTGTCGAATACGGGAATCGAACCAGAGACCTTTGACAGACTGACCCAATGGCTTAACTGCCTCGGCCACCACAGCTTGGTGACTGAAGAGTGGTCAGATGTCGATGTATGGCACTTGTTTGAGATTTATTGTTTCAACTAACGAATGAACACATTTGTTATGATGGTGTGAGTTGGTAGCATTATTCTTTCGATTTTGGCACTGAGCCCTCAATAAATTTTGAGAGAACGTTGCTCTCAACTCTGAATTTTGGGTGAAGATAATCGAGGCTCGACTGTACTTCATAAAAGGTTTGAAATTGAACTGAAAGTAAAAAAAAAAAAATGTTGTAAATAATATCCAATGTTTATCATACATCCAGTACAGGGAAATTTGCATAAAGCATTAATCAAACCAACAGCTATTGAAATGAATCCATCAATATCACCGTACTTTTTTTTTATTGAAACAACGAACCCCCAGATGCAAATGAAACTCATTACCTTAATATTTTCATTTTGTCACATTTAATTGGAAATCCGCTCTGTCAGCTCGAGAATAATCCTGCAGCCTCCAACAGCCCAGCAGCTGGTGTTTCAACTCCCACGATGGCACCCCGAATCTCCTGTTTTTCCTCAACACAACACCACACTTTTCACACCTCTATCACACTCGAATCACTCCTTTTTTCTCTCTCTTTTCTCTTGTTTTCCACAAATATAATTTTCACCACCTGCTGACTACTCTCTTCCCACCCACAGTCCGCCACAAATTACGGTTCAATGCTTTTGGCCCATTATTTAACCAACCAAAGAGTGAGTATGAGAGAGAGTTTCGTCCGTTTTTTATTCTCTGTATTATTGGTCCCGGGGTTTTCACCTTCGTCCACAACAATTATCACATTTCCACGTTGGCACCTTTGTCCCGCGCCGTCCGTTCCTACCCCGTTTCCGGTTCCGGGGGGCAGGGACCCTCGCGAAATTAATGGGCCACTTTTTATCGCGCGGCCCAACTTTTCAGTAAACTTTAGGGACGTCACACCTGTCACACCTGGACCTGTGTTAAATATGCTATTTTAATTCAATCCTTGCCCCTGGAGTTTTAACCCCCGCCAGACAAAGCTTTTCACTTAGCACTTTTCCTGTTTTTTTTTTTTAAATCCGCAATAATCGATTTCACCACACACAAAAACTAACCTATTCAACCGAAACAGCTCACCACGTGGTTGATATTCCTAAACGCATTAGCATATTTCACTTCACCAATAATTGAGTGCATTTGGCAGCACAGTTCATCGCGATTGATTTGCCTATTCGGTGGCCACTCCCTGCTGGTTTGAAGCTTCCCCGGTTGTGGTGTGGTGCTCCAGTTTCTGGTTCTATTGTGGACTCGAACAAAACCTAACCTAACCACGCGGATGTTTGCACTTCATCCAGCGAATCGGATCGGTCTATTTTGGCAGCACTGCCACCACGTCTACGGTTTGTGCTCAGCGATGCGTTGCCAATCAAATAAAGTGAGGTTAAACCGCAAAATAGTTCGATTTCAGTGATTAAAATCGTTGGGCAAATTTGTATTATGCTGCAGCTGATGTCACCACATCGACGACGGCGACGGCATCTAATTCACTATTAATTTGACGAAACGTGCGATCTGGGCACCATTATCTCGTCACCTTTCCCGTGGGAGGAGCGGTCACTGGCAGCACTGCAAAGATCAACACAAAAAAAGACACAAAAGGGCGGTTAGATCAACAAACAATAATTGGATTAGTGAAGGCGGGGGCGGAGGTGATTAATTGTGGTTGATCAATTAGAAATCGGGTCGTAAATTAGACGGGATGTGCAGGCAAGTGTGTGCAGATTGGATTTAATGGTTCAAATCTACGCGGCAATTAGCGCCACTGCGAGCTTGAATCCAATGACAGATGAAATTTTCCTGCAGAAGTTATTGACCACTTGTTGAATGGGAGTGGTTTGCAAATAGCATTTATGATATTTTTTAATCCGTTTAATAAACAAATGATGTCACACAGACAGAAAGTCATAAAATGTTTGCCTAGGGCGTGACGGTTTGCATGCCATTTGATAGGGTTAAAAATATTCATGTCAGGGAAAACAATACAAATAATAAAAATCAAGTTCAATGGCATACCATTTGGTCATAAAACATAGTTGAGAGAAATGACCATTAAATGTTTACAAATTTACGACGATAGAATAAGCATGAGCTCCAAAAAAATATTTTGCATATCATTTGCTTTGGAAATGGTCGGTTCAAACAACCTATAAACAATTTTTGAAGCGATTCTTTTAAATATATTTTTATAAATTTTTCTGACTCACTCTATTTTTATCTCACCTAGGCAAGACATTCCCGAGCAGACGGAAATAACGTGGGAATAACATTTTTTGATATTTGAAAATACTAGGCCAATAACATTTTATGTAATTTATAACATGATTTGTTATTCGCCGTTTTGATTTTTTTGTTATTGGATTGTTATTGTAATAACAGACTAGGGTAATTCTCTACCAACTCACACGAAATCGGGAAAAGTTGCCCCGACCCCTCTTCGATTTGCGTGAAACTTTGTCCTAAGGGGTAACTTTTGTCCCTGATCACGAATCCGAGGTCCGTTTTTTGATATCTTGTGACGGAGGGGCGGTACGACCCCTTCCATTTTTGAACTTGCGAAAAAAGAGGTGTTTTTCAAAAATTTGCAGCCTGAAACGGTGATCAGATAGAAATTTGGTGTCAAAGGGACTTTTATGTAAAATTAGACGCTCGATTTGATGGCGTACTCATAATTCCGAAAAAACGTATTTTTCATTGAAAAAAACACTAAAAAAGTTTTAAAAATTCTCCCATTTTCCGTTACTCGACTGTAAAATTTTTTGGAACATGTCATTTTATGGGAAATTTAATGTACTTTTCGAATCTACATTGACCCAGAAGGGTCATTTTTTCATTTAGAACAAAATTTTTCATTTTAAAATTTCGTGTTTTTTCTAACTTTGCAGGGTTATTTTTTATAGTGTAACAATGTTCTACAAAGTTGTAGAGCAGACAATTATAAAAAAAATTATATATAGACATAAGGGGTTTGGTTATAAACATCACGAGTTATCGCGATGTTACGAAAAAAAGTTTTGAAAAAGTTGTTCGTCATCGATCATTGCCGTTCATGGTCACCCGCGACAGACAAGGACGACGAAACAAAGAGAAACGCAAAAAGTAACTTTTTCAAAACTTTTTTTTCGTAAAATCGCGATAACTCGTGATGTTTATAAGCAAACCCCTTATGTCTATATATCAAAATTTTTATAATTGTCTGCTCTACAATTTTGTAGAACATTGTTACACTCTAAAAAATAACCCTGCAAAGTTAGAAAAAACACGAAATTTTAAAATGAAAAATTTTGTTCTAAATGAAAAAATGACCCTTCTGGTCAATGTAGATTCGAAAAGTACATTAAATTTCCCATAAAATGACATGTTCCAAATTTTTTTACAGTCGAGTAACGGAAAATGGGAGAATTTTTAAAACTTTTTTAATGTTTTTTTCGATGAAAAATACGTTTTTTCGGAATTCTGAGTGTTCCATCAAATCGGGCGTCTAATTTTACATAAAAGTCCCTTTGACACCGAATTTCTATCTCATCACCGTTTCAGGCTGCAAATTATTGAAAAATACCTCTTTTTTCGCATGTTCAAAAATGGAAGGGGTCGTACCGCCCCTCCGTCACGATATATAAAAAAACGGACCTCGGATTCGTGATCAGGGACAAAAGTTACCCCTTAGGACAAAGTTTCACGCAAATCGAAGAGGAGTCGGGGCAACTTTTCCCGATTTCGTGTGAGTTGGTAGAGAATTACCCATTTGACATTTTCAAATGTTAGGCTAAATTTTTGAAACTTTTTACAATTTTTCTTTGAAAAGCGAACTTATCACCTTTAATTTGCGTATAAGACAGCTAAAATCGGTTGAAATGGTGTGGAGTTATGATCTTTAAAAAAAATTTGGTTTTTGCGAAAATCGACGAAAATGGTAATTTTTCGGACCACTCTAACACGGCGTAGGTCACCCTAATGGCTCAAAAAAATTTTAGTTCTAATTTGTTTGGCCAAGGAACCCCCAGAAATATTTTGAGCCCGATCGGAGAATTTTTTTTTCGAATCATGCTGTTTTCGTGGGGAATTTGTTGTATTGCAAATTATAAAAATTTAAGTATTTTCCAGAAAATATGATATTTTGTGAAAAATTGAGTATTTTAATAAAAAAAACTCTAAAACAGTGAAAATGCATGCAAAATTTTCGTTTGATTCGTTTGATATCCATATTGCGAATTATAAAATTTGTAGTATTTTCGAGAAAATACGGTATTTTGTGGAAATTTCAGTATTTTATTCAAAAAACTCTAAAACAGTGAAAATGCATGCAAAATTTCTAATCGTTTGATACCCATGTTGGAAAAAATAAAAATTTACGGTATTTTGTGATTTTTTTTTGTATTTGTACTTTGAAACTTACCATATTATCAAAAAAATGTTTACTAAGAGGAAGCTTAAAAATTCAACATAATTTAGTTGGTTTTAGGTAATTTTAGAAATATATTAAATATAATTTATCGTCCGTTATCTTCGATAAAATTATCACCGTTTGAATTATCGGAATAACGATAACGATAGATTATCGTTATCGTCCCGACGATAACGATAGAACTATCGTTATCGTTATCGAACCTCGATAATTTTATCGTTAACAACCTTGATAACAAGATATGAAACTTGAAAGTAAAACATTTTTAAATCTCGTATAGTAAATTTAAAAATTTGCTATTTCCAATTTTGAACCTCATCTTAAACCATCTTAATTGCTCCCATCTTTCACGACCGATTTCTTTAAACACTTCAACACTCACTTTAAAAATTCCAAATCCCATAATTAATCACGCGAGCCAACCATTCCTTCCCTTTTACCTCTAGAATGCCCAAAATTATGGTCCCATCATCAACTCACCAATTCTAAATTCATTATTCATCCGATAAACTCCCAAAACAGCCGGCCAGCAGACCGTTGCACGCACATGTGCCAAAATTCTGCGAATATCACTCAAAGCTCACTATTTTTCCGCTGACACTAATCATTTCCCTTCGCCAGCCAAGTCAACTCAATCGATGTTCAAATATTTGTTCCGCCTGGGCGGCCACATATGTTTTGACAAAATCTTCCTTTTCTTCTTGCTACTCCTCCTGCTTGAACTATAAACCAATCCAAGGTCCTTTTAAAAACGTGAAACTCCCGAAAATTCACCCACAGAAAAAAAAACCTTCCGCAATCGCGCGCGCGCTTTTCCTCTTTCACACACACCCACTGCAGTGCGTCCGCTCGTTACAAAATTTGAAACATAACTAACGCCTCCGCCGCAGCATATTTGCGAGCAGAACCCGCCATCATCGGCGTCGCGACGCCGTCACACGCGCCACGCGCCCGCCGGGAAGCTCCAACAGCAGCTGATATGCGGACGACCACAGCCAAGACGACGACGACGCTCACACACGGCCTGCTGCTTGTTTGTATTTTGTTATGTTGCGACGAGAGACGTCGCGACGGTGCTCACTGCTCACCACTCACTAAACACGTTGCTCACTGCCGTTGATTGATGTGTGTTTTGGTTGTGATGAATTGCACTGAGTTATTACAATTTCACAGAATTACAAACAACATTTGAACTTCTGTATTTATAGACATTCTTTAATTGTAATTAAGTTTCTTTCAAAATTGATAAAATATGTTATATAATTTTGTTGTGAACTGTACATATATTAAACACTTATTTAAATTTTGCTAGGAAAACCAAATATAAAAAAACTGTTAAAATTTCACATAATTATCAAATTTATAAAACAAAATTATCCTCCCTGATTTGGTTTCTCAGTGTAGTAAGAGCAAACGATCATAGAACTTCAGCAAATAAGAGTGAGTAGTGAGAAGTAGAAACCGGTTTCACTCAGCAGAGATGTTTATGCTGTGCGAGGTTTGTTTTGTTGCACACGTGGTTTCTGGGGGCGGTGAAGTTAGTGCCTGTGGTTGTCACGTAGCATTATGTGGGGGCAAACCACCGACCGCGAGCATCGTAAAATGTTGCGCGCAAACAAGTGTGTGACGCGTCGCGGGTTGTACGAGAACAGATGTTACGGGGAAAAGGTTGTTTGGATTTTTGAAGGTTGTGTAATTATGATTACTTTTATTCATTTATTATTGTTAATTTATGTTAACTTTTGATAAGAGATTTTTCAAATACAAAAAAAACTTTTATAATAATTTTTTTAGACTCATTTTTACATTCCATAAACAGAAACTGGACGCAAAACATCAAACACTTTTTTGCCAGTCCGTTGTTCAACTACATACTTTTCCTGCCATTCTCGATTGATGAAACGGTCTACTTTTCATCATCAAACATAACAGTGCTGAAAAGTACTTTTCAGCATCTTTTTGAGTGCTGGAAAGTTCAACTTTTCAACAGTTGTATCGAAAAGTAATTCTTTTCGATAATGTTTTGAAGTTTGACACTTATCTTAACGGCAAATAATAATCGAAGAAATAGCAAATCACTGAAACAGTCCAATTCAAAGGGTGTTTTTCGGGATTCAATATATTTCCACTTATTTTAGGCAATTCTCTTGTATTCTATATTTCGATGAAGTTCTATTTTAACAAAATACTGCGTTTAAAGACTATTTTACCAGATCAGCAAGACATTGCTTCCAAATTGAATGTTTCCTGTTTGTGTGATGTTATTGGTTCTACCAAAAACTTTGAGCACCGGAATTTAACTACAGTCCAGACTCGATTATCCGAAAGCCTTGGTGAAATTTCACTTCTTAGTCTTATTTTTGAATGTTGAATTAGGTATGACCCCTAAAATACTCTAAAGTGATTTAGAATTTAAAATCTAAGATGGCGGCCAAAATGGCGGTGATGAAACATTGAAAATATGCATTTTTCAAATTAATAGACAATCAAACATTCAAACTTATTTAAAATGGGGTCGCAGAATTCGTATTTGATGTTAAAAACAAGAAAACAAAAAACACGAAAATAATTTTTTTGTTGGTGATTCTATTATCCGAAGTCCTATACAATCCTTCGAATAATCGAAAAAAAAAGTTTACCGCATTGTGGATTTCAAGGGTTAACGATTTTCTTTTTAATAAAATAAAAACGTTGAAATTTGCAGTTACATCATTTGTCTCTCGATTATTTAAACATTATTCGATCTTTAAATGAGCCGAATATAAAGTTTGACTCGTAGGGAATCTAGATTTTTTCAGCACTTCTCGTACCGACAAAAACTTTTTTTTTCGACGTCATCGTAAAGTAATGTGATTTATTCTAACTTGCTTTTATTATTATTATAACAATTTTAAACGATTAAGCAAAATACGAGAGGAATGAGTTTTTATTTTGACAAAAATAATTTCCTTTGTGAGAAATGAAAAAATCAGCATTTGGTTATAAAAACAGTTAAACAGTTGGTGAAAAACTGTTAGGAGATCCTTTTTTTCCATATTGTGCTTGTTTGAACATAATCATAATTTATTAATATTATTGTTTTTTTGTATATCAGTTGATAAACTACACAGAAAAAAAAATCATGGTAATATTACATCTGGGAAGGGGTACATCTTTTATGTCAGAAAAAAGGTGTAATTTTACCTCTGGAAATGTGTAATTTTACCACTTTTCTGGTGTAATGTCACTTTTTCAGTCTAAATTGAGGTAATATTACATCATAAAAGAGGTAATATTCAACCTTCCAAAATTAAAGCTTCCAAATTTACATTATTTTTATCTGTGTAATAAAAACCATCACCTGCTTCGTGAAGACTTCCATAATTGCCATGATTTTTCGTTCAAAGATATAAATTTTGCGTTGCTATCAATATTTTGACAAAATTCCTTCTACAAGTTGTTTAGAATAGTGCCCTACACATGCTGATTCCTTTTGGTAACGATTATCCCATTCCTTGCAAAGTTATGGAAATTGTCATTAATCAATGATTGCCAACTAGGACGTCAATGATTGTACCACAAAATTAAATAAATTTTGAAACACATTTGATTTAGACCAAAAATTCATTCAGTGGCTTCAAGAAGGCAACAACCGGCACATGCTGATTCATTTTTGTACAGATCTTCGTTAAGTTGAATTCAATACAGAGAATTTAGGGTGATGATCAATTTTCTTCGAAAATGATCAACGGCTTCACCTTAATTCATCGTTTTTCTTTTTAAAACAGTCTGAATAAGTAGGAAAGGTTTCGTTCATTCATAAATATTTCAACAGAAAATTCTGATATAAAATGCACATGATTTGATAACTTCAAACATTATGTTGGAAAAATTAAAGAAGCCATTCTCAGTCATCTCACTGGGTGTTATGTGTTTTTACAAGTTTAAAAACAAAGTCCCGCTGAGGAATACCACTTTAAGGAAACTGTAATCTCTGATTTTGAATTCGGGTTTAAAAAAATACATGCTAAAATATTCGATTTGAAGGCGTATCCAAAGCACTTTTAAACGTTCATTTTTGAGTCTTTCGAAAGCAAGATTAGACTGTCTTTTGTGTCGTAGGAGGGATTAGACAAAACACAAAAAATCCAAATCTCGGTTATCAGACCGATGGAACAAAGAAAATTTGCTTCCTTTTTCAAAAGGTCCTATGTACATAGGAATCCGCATTGGTTCCCGGTGTAATATTACATAAAATATCATAAACTAATGAAATATTTATTTTATACTCCGGCCTTTTACACGCAGCTGGATAACTACTTTTTTAAACTTGTATTGTATCTTGTGACAACGACCATTTAGTACCTTTCGAGAAAATCGATTTTTTATGTTTTATGGTAAGTATCTTCATAGCTATGAATGATGGAGTCAAATATTTTAAAGCAATTGATTCGTATACTATTGCTAAACAAACGCTCCAAGTTTCAACTTATTTGGATTTACCTGTTGAAAGATACAGTAAAAAATGCACAGCAAAAATCTGTAAAGCACGTGTCACAAGTGTGTTTTTAAATTGAAAAATGTACTACATGTCACAAGTGTGCACAGATTTCACAAACAAACTAAAATAAGCTTAAATCAATAGTCTAACCGACTTAACCAAATAAATTATGCTTTTCAAAAATGTTTATCAATTAATAATCTTCATACCCGCCGAAATTGCTTTTCAAATATGAGTATCAATATAAATTTGTGAAAAATTTGATTTTAATTTCCAACAACTTGTATGACGTGTCACAAGATAGCACGATTTTTCTGAGAAATTGGTCTCTGTCACAATTGTGTATTGCTATATCCGGGAACCGGAAACGAATATCCAAAATCAGGCATTTTAGACCAAAATGGTCGTTGTCAGTCACAGCAGACGAAAATAGCTAGGTATCAACATTGTATTCTTTAATATGGAACTTTTCAACTTTCATCTTAAACTGTAAGTTATCCTTCTGACAACAAAAGATAAAAAAAAAATTCATCACGAAGAACCTTACATAAATTTCTCCTTACCCTTTTCCTTACTTTTTAAAATCGCTTACGTCGGTCGACAAATTCGACGAAAGGCAGTCCATCATATCGCTAATATTTTAGCATATACAAGAACAATCGGCAACACGATTGGCATAATGAATCTAAAGTCTGAAAAACCACACTCTCACCCCAGCTTGAAGAAGGTTTGAGATCGCACGTGAACGATGAAACAATTGTTGATGTTGTGGAGATGGCAGAGATGATGAACATCCATTCATTCTTCAGATAGGGCCAAGCTCCCAAACGGAAATGAGGTGCGTGAAGATACGCGAGTGCAAATAAATGTCGCGCCAAGCTACGAGCACGACAAGCCAAGGAAACCAGATAAGAAGCAGTCCAAGCCCGTTGTTGGTCTACTACAAACTGTTTAGTTCTACACAGACAGGTTGACGTGCTGGCAAATCCGGGCAGCGCTCCGGGCCTCTCCAAGCCACGAGCAGATATTTACACGATACACGGAGGTTTGTCAGGCAACAAGGTGTAGGTCAACGATCACGTCCGACTCGTAATAGCTGCCATGGAACATGAATACTGATGTTCTAAGCACACACTCTCTACGTTCTTTGGCGGTGCGGTTTTTGATTGAACAAAACAATCAAACAATCCTCGTGGCTCGTGTTGGACTATTATAATTATGATTTGTCGCCAAATCGTTGGCGTATTGCTGAATACGTGTGCATTATTGGCAATCGAAGGTTGATGTTGTTCTCAAATGATTTATACGTGATATACAGAACGATAAACTCATTTAGACTCAAATGTTCCGACTTACAGAAAAGTGTATGCAGATTTATGTGTGTAACACATTTTATATTTTTATCTTTCATTTAGATTTAGGGCCCAAATCCCAAATATGAGCTTGAAGGATACCTTAAAAGGATGTTTGAGGCAATTGTGGTTTGGTTGAGCGTTTTAGCAGAATGCATTACTATGAATACAAAGAGACGAGTTGTTCCTTTTAATTCCGCTATATAATTTTAATATCTTGACAGATACGTATTTCGTCTACTACTTGCAGACTTCATCAGTGTTCTGTTCTCGACTGAAGGTTCATCGCTGGTGTATCCGTATTTGTAGTTACTGTAGGTACTACCTCCTTGTTCTTCTTTGGTGCCTGTATAGGTAACAGCTTAAACAGCCACGTTGAGCCGTTACCTGAATCCTTGTTGAGTAAACGTTTGTTGCCTGCCTTGAAGATTTCCAAACTTTCGGCGACAGCAAGCTTCGATGGGTTCGTGATGTGTCTTAAGATGACCGCGTCGCTAGTTGTGATGTTATGTTTCTCCTTGATGATGTGTTCGGCTACTGCTGACTTGAAATGGGGGACAAATCCTTTCCGTATTTCCTCCTTGGCAATTCTGACATCGGTGTCTAAATGTTCGCCCAACCTGGTTTGCAGCAATCTCTTAGTTTGTCCAATGTAGCTCATATCACTCTTTGTATTCATAGTAATGCATTCTGCTAAAACGCTCAACCAAACCACAATTACCATGGCAACCAAGCCTTCAGAGCACAACAAGTTCATCGGCTTGAAGAAAATCATCGCAGGTATCCACAAAGACATTGCCTTCTTGAAAAAATGTGTCGAACACCGAGTTACACCAACTAGCCACAGGATTAGGACGAAGGGTCATACGGACAGCAAGATCATCCGGAAGGTGGAGTTAGAGCTTGTCAAAGAGAGCATAAAAAAACTCTACGGTAGACTGAGTATCAAAACTCTCGAATGCTATTCACTCCATCTGAAACTAGCCAAAGAATTCCCCATCGAATTCGAAGCTTTTTTGACGAAGGTGAAAGTAGCCGAGAAATGCGAATCAGAAAGGAAACGCAAGATACTGGACAACAAATTCCGACAACTGATTTCCCACATTGCCCCGGCAACGAAACCAGTAGTTAAACCCTTAGAAGAGTTCGTTGTTAATCGCTCTTCTGAAACTTTTTCAGAAGAACAGTTAACTTTACTCAACAAAGGTCTTAAATACGCGGTATCATCAAAGCCAAACCTGGAAAACATTGTTATCGACATCGAAACTGTTATCAATGCTAACAGCATCGATAAAAACCAGACCAAACCTCCCCCGCTCCTTCCAGCACAAATCAACAACGTCAGGATGACGGTATCCAAATTGATACGAGAAACAACAACAAAACACCAGGACAACGCCGAGGTACGAACAGTGAAGGAACTCAAGGAGAAACCAGTATACTACCTAAAAGCGGACAAGGGAAACCGGGTAGTAATCATGGACCGAGACGAATACGACAAGGAACTTCTTGAGAAACTCAGGAACAGGGAAAAATATTCACTAAAACGAGGATACACGTTAATTGATATGGTCAAAAAAGTCGAGAACACCATCAAGGAATGTGCAGGCCTCTTGAAATCGGTTGGAAAAACTGCAAAATCGTTGAGAGTACCGAACCCAACTCTACCAAGGATTAAAGCACTACCTAAAGTGCATAAACCAGGCAACGAGATGCGAGAAATCATTTCAGCAGTGGATGCCCCAACCAGTCGGATCGCAAAGTGGCTTGTCGAGGAATTCAAGAGTATGCCGAAACCCTTCCCAAGCCGATCGATCATCAGTTCGCAGGTGTTCACAAAGGAGCTCTTAGAGTCGGGACCGATAGCTGAGGATGAAATAATGGTTTCCTTCGACGTAAAAGCATTGTTTCCAAGCATACCAGTAAACAACGCAATAGGAACTCTACGGGATTGGCTGCAATCACAATACGAGGGTGAACCATGGAGACAAAAATCGATCCAGTATATAACATTCGTCAAATTATGCATGGAACAGAGCTACTTCCAGTTCAGGGATTGCATCTACCAACAGAGGACTTTTTGGCGTAAGAACCTTCCTTGGACTTATACGAACCCAACGCAACAAAAAGCACCTCGATCCGACGTTCCGTGTTCAACTCTATAAATTGGTGAGGTAGTTTTTTTTTTAAATTATTTTCACATATTTTTTCTCTGCATTTTTTTGTGTTTTATCGATTAATTTTTTTTTTCTTAATATTTAAGAGCGAGTCCACGAGCAAAGCATACCCATCTCGCATGGACCTCACCAATCTGCCTGAAATTTTCACGGGTATGTTCAAACAGTACATATAAAAATGGCATCTGGCCAAAATATGAGCACTCTAGGTCAACGGGAAGTGGGGCAAATCGGGTCACAAAATTTGAAGGTTCAAAAACGTCAAAAAATCTTAAAAAGGCTATAACTTAAGCAAAATTCAAATTACTTTTATTGATTTTTTTGGTTGTAAATTTTTGCTTGGGGGACCCCTTAGATCCCATTTTCTGGTGATAATTTTAACATATTAGTGTTCCTGAGACAATTTCACAATAGAAACATGCATAAAAATGTTTTAATCCAAAATCTTCGATTCACATTTACTGAAATTCAAGTTCGTTTCCAAGGATACTAGATGACACCAGAAAAAAGGAAGCTTCTTAATTTTTAAAAATTTCATTTTTTAAAGGGTTAAAATGGATGAAAATAAACATTTGTGTGCATGTTTCTATTGTGAAATTGTCTCAGGAACACGAATATGATGAAATTATCACCGGAAAATTTGATCTAAGGGGTCCCCCGAGCAAAAATTTACAACCAAAAAAATCACTAAAACAAAAAGTTTCTATTTTATACGTTAAACTGCTGTTCTCGGCGTTCTCAATCTCAGATGGTAGCCCCAGATGTCTCCTACAAGCTGCAGGTCTAACCGAGTTGATATCTGGATGGAACACTTTTTTTATTTGAGTTTGAAAATTATGCTATTTTTTCACTAAAATGCCAATAACTCCCTTTAGATTTAACCAATTGGGACGCTTCTCCCTGCATTTTGTTGCATTTTTTAAGCCCTCTCAGGTGCATTTTGAATTTTGAAATTAAATTGAATTTTGCCTAAGTTATTGCCTTTTTATGATTTTTGACGTTTTTGAACCTTCAAACTTTGTGTCCCGATTTGCCCCACTTCCCGTTGACCTAGAGTGCTCATATTTTGGCCAGATGCCATTTTTATATGTACAAACAACCCCTGAAAATTTCAGGCAGATTGTTGAGGTCCAAACGACGTCCCATACAAAGGGGTATGCCCTGTTCGTGGACTCGCTCTTAATTCTAGATAATTTTTTTACCCCCTGATTTTTTGGACCGATTTTGAAAAGGGGGGCGACATAAACTTTGAAAAATATTTGCAACTGCCTAAAACTAAACCTAAAAAACAATGTACAGAGCAACATAACGAAAAAAGTAGTGATGCAGCTGCGTGTAAAAGGCCTGGTTGTAAAATATTTTTTGCATTATTTTATGGTATTCTATGCAATATTACGCCCTGAAATATGTGGCCATCAGTATGGGAAACCTACTTGACCGAAATGTCAAGCTCATCGCGTTTATCCTTCCCATTCTTCATCGGTCTGATGACCGAGCGGGCTAAGGAGCCAGTCCTTACTGTTGGTGTGCTGGGTTTGAATCCCGTCGATTCCAACTTTTTTTGTGTTTACAAAAATTGTTCATGTAATGTGTAATATTAAGTGCCTATTTTGACGAACGTGATGTGCATGCTTTTGCATGCGATTTTACCATCAAATTTTTTAACTGTTCACTAACTAGTATGGAAAAACTAACGATGCTTTTTTATATTGATTTCAGTTGAAAACGCATTTTAGAAGCTTCAATTGACCTCAAAGTGATGACATTTGATCATAATGAAATTAGGATAACTATAAATTACCTAAATCATCTTTTTATTGAAAATAATCTTAAATTTAGAGCAATCAAAAATGACCTTGAATCAACCCCCAGCTCATTTAAGATTTTTCAAACACACCTCAATAAAGTACCGTTTTATTCCTCATAATTGCACCGCAAAAAGTTTACAGTTTAACACCGGTTAGTTCTGCTCCAGTGACTTCCTTCGAGGCAGCTGGCCGGTTCGCGTCCCAGCCAGCGCCATATCAATGAACAAGTTAATGAATATTATCTCGCCTACCAAATCTGAAATCTGCCCAATAAAATTATCACTTGTCCGTGTCGAAAATGTCTTCCTCCTTGGAGTCTCTTGAGAGAGAAACGAGAGCCACGGTCTGACGATGTTCGTCGTGCTGCTGCTGCTTATCGGGTGCCAAATCTCGTTAATTTTATCCGCCCCCTTGGTGAATGAACAATTACGCCTCGGTTGCGATGCTGATTTTCGCCGAATCGCTTCATTACCAGGAGGACACACTTTAATCGGTCATTGCCCCACCACCGTCCACCATCAGCAGGTGACTCTTGTACAGCTCTTCCTCGAGCAGGATCTGCTGCATCCGCTCCTTGGCCTTCTCCTCGAGCCGCTGGTAGAGGGCGTTCTCTGGTGGAACCAGCTCGATGAACGCCTTCCGCCGCAGGACGAATATCTGGGTGAACTCGATCGCGATTACGTTTAGCAAGCGCTGCCGGATTTGGAAGGGAGAAGAAAGATTATTGAGCAATGACCAATATATTATTGTAATTACCTTATTCTTTAGAAACAGCGAAATTTCTCCAAAGTGATCTCCATCATAGAGATGGAATATTTCCTTGCCCGATTGCGTATAAGCAGCAACAGACCCAGTGTGAATGAAGCAAATCCAACTCCCAACGGATCCGGCCTTCACAATCTGCCAAGAAAATCTCAAAAATCAGAATTTGACCGCAGAAAGTCATGTAAAGCCCGACCATATCATTCGGCAAATAGATCTCCTTCTCCATGTTCCGAACCAGCGCCAGCAGCAACGATCGTGGAACGTCCTTAAACACCGGTACGGTCGTATAAAACCGCGCCGCGCTATGATCGTCGATCTGATGCCGCAACGGTTCGGACAACGTGCTCAGAATCTTGTCCTCGTCAAAGTAGCACTTTTCGAACTTCTTCTCGTAGTAAAACATCAACCGGTTGGCCATTTCCTTCGGAAACTGCTTCATGCCCATGTAGGCCTGCAGCTGGCTGACCGATTCGGCGTAGTTCCGCTTCGTTGAGTTCGTCATGGTGGTCAGCTTGAAGAACTGGACTGTTGGTTGAGGTTTAGAACGAGATCATTGGGGTATCGTACAAGAAGACCTACGAATCAAATACAGCTGGAAGCAAATTCCCACGATGATGCAAACGGCGCCGAGGACCTTTCCGTGAACAGTCGTCGGAATTCCGATCTCGCCAAAGCTCATTACGAACAGGTAGTACAACACGGTTGAGAAACAGTGCCCGTAACGTCGCATCATGCCGTTGTCGATGTTCAGAAGAAACTTGACGTGCTCATCCCAGAGCGGATCTTCACCGTATTGAGGCTGCAAGGTTACATGTTACAAGGATGCCGAAGAGATATTGTAAGTGCGTTACGTCTTCCACGACAGTGGCCGCAATTTTGTAAAAACAGTTGCACCAATGAATGAATAGTCCAGATATCAGGATCAAACGGAGTTTGTAGTAGTTGATCATTTCAAACCTGAAACGCTGTAGATTCTCGCATTAGAAGAAAATATTATCGAAGAAGTATGCAGCTACCTCAAAGATATTGATGATATATCTCCAAATTTTCCACAAAGATACTACCTTAAACAACAAAAGTCCGCTGACAACATTCAAGACCACTTCCAACGCAGCTTCATTTCGTATAAAGGCCCTGGCGAACAAACTCGCCTGAAACATGGACAAGATCAGTAATGTTCAACTTTCACATTAAAATGTTCAAACTCCATACCGGAAAAGCATAAATAAAATCGATCACAAACATTCCCTTCAAATAATTAACAAAAACGTCCCACGGACCCAGCCGGACATGCTGATAATACTGGTCCGTCGAGAACCCGGTCAAACAATTGACCACGATTTCGGCCGTGGACAGCAAGTTAACACCGGCGGCTATAAAGTATACGTAATTTTCCCGCCGCATCGTTCCGGTGAAGGCGATCGTGAACGGAACGGCCAGCATCAGCGCGTACGTGTACAGAACCAGCCAAATCTCCCAGTAGAACCGGAACCGGCTGAACGGATGGATCATGAACCAGTACCGGCTCTTGATGTGCCGAACCAGCTCCGACCGGAGCAGATAGCTGGACGTGTAGTAGCGGACCGTCTGCGGGTGCCGGGGATCGATCAGGAACCATTCGCGGAAGCGGAAGGCGCAACTTTGCGGGGATTCGATCCGGTTCGTGAGGTAGTGGGGTTCATCTGGAGATTTGCATTCGATAAGATATTTTACGTTAAATTTAATTTAAAGAAATCATACCTCGCAGGGTACAATCGTGTTCAAATGTAATTAATTCTAGGCGTTGGCTCTGCTGTGAAAGGCGTACAGGTTCACCCTCGATTTCATGTTCGTCGTGCAAATCCATCTTTCAAAATCAAATTAAAAAATTGTAAATCAAATGTGTTAATCATGACCAACTAGATTGATGCTTTACAAAAAATAAAAAGAATAAATGTTTTAAATAATAAATAATAATGGACCACGTGGAATTTTTTTTCGGAAATACAAGTCGTGGCATCTAAAAACAACATCCACTTTAAACCCACATGTTTTTGCGGTTTCTATTGCAAGTTTCTGCACAAACCTAAGAGTTCGAAGGCTTAAATGTGGAGAACACCCAAGCCTCTTTTTACTCTAAGGAACCTTCTACCCCAGGACTCAAACTGACGATTCGATCGCAGTACACATTGTCGTTTGGATAACCCATTGAACTGTCATTGGCGGATTTGAAAAAACGCTCTCTCATTCGTTTTGAATTTTTCCTTTAAATACAAACTGTAAGTATTTTTGATTAATATTTATTACATATTCAAATTAAAAATCTACAATTCCATCTCTTTTATTGCTAGAACAATGCCTGGACTCGCAAGGTCGGATCTTCAAGCCATGGCCGGCGAAAACGCGCAGATTCTGAGGCAGCTGGAGAAAGATGTTGTGCAGATCCAACGTCTTGCCCTCGCAATGGCCACACGGATTAAGCAACTCGCGGAAAAGCAGAAGGAGTTAGAAGTATCGCTAGCCTCGCTCAACGACTCAATCTCGGCACTGGAATATTTACGTGCTTTTGAGCGGGCAAAAGCCCAAGCCGAAATGGACGCTGATTGTGTTGATAAATAGTTTATGGGAACATTTTAGGGCAATCTTGTTAGTGTTACTGATGCTGCTTCAAATAAAGATTATTTAAAATATTTCACTATACATTTTTATTTTTTTATTTGTAAAGTATAATTTGAATCCATTGATCCTAAATAAGTCGAATTCGAGAGGTTAAGTTACCAAATGATGCCTCTTGTGCTCTCTTGTACTAACCTTGCTTGTTTTCCTATCTAGTTAGCATAAGAGAGCACAAAGGCATCGAAATGTCGCCGTAATATTCGTAGATCGCTTACGATTCGATAATCCGGAGATTCGATAATCAAAAGTAAAATTTTTGCGAGAGCTTCGGACAGCAACTCTCTACGAAATCGGCCGATTTCGACCATTTTTATTTTTTGTATTTTTTTATTTGACTCAAACTTTGTGGGGGCCTTCCCTATGACCAAATAAGCTATTTTGCGTCATTGGTTCACCCATACAAGTCTCCATACAATTTTGGCTGCTGTCCATACAAAAATGGTATGTAAATATTCAAACAGCTGTAACTTTTGAGTGAATTTTCTGATCAATTTGGTGTCTTCGGCAAAGTTGTAGGTATTGTTGAGGACTTTTGAGAAAAAATAGGTACACGGAAAAAAAATGCAGATTTTTTAATCAACTTTTTTTCTAATCAATCTAATCTAATCTAATCAGACCCTAGCGCAGCCAATCTTTCGAAGGGATCCTGGAGAGTGCCTTAGGTTCGATGACGCCTAGCACTCTTCTTGTCATTTATTAACATTTGTAGTGCGCCATTGCATTAGAATGCATTGAAACATCACAAGTGTTAAAGCGGCCAGGCCTACTGCGTGAAGCCGTATCGCAGAGATGACTCGTAATTGGGTTGAGTTTGAGCACAGAGTGTTCGAACAACAACACAATTCTGAATCGACAGGGGAGGAAGAAGCGTGGGGACACACCACCATACGCTCCGAGATTTGTTTGTATTCGTTGGGAGCACCATGCTAAGAAGGTTTGGTACTCCGGGACTCTCTGGGATGGGACATTGTATTTCCACGAATGCCCTGGACACTATTTGCCGTGGTTATAGCGCCACAACTCGCTCTCTGTAACAGTATTCCTAATTCCTGTCCACGCTCACCAAGTCGTCATGGCCTACTGGTTAGCATTTTTGCTTACCAATCCGAAGGACGGAGGATCGAACCCCGCCTCGAACGACTTTGATTTTTCGTTCATATTCATCATTTCAAATTTATGTGTTCTTAACTTTCTCGTTGGGAGCAGATGGGAATTTAACCCAGAACCATTCGCTTACAAAGCGTACACCGTAACCG
This sequence comes from Culex pipiens pallens, assembly GCF_016801865.2. Lineage (NCBI taxonomy): Eukaryota > Metazoa > Arthropoda > Insecta > Diptera > Culicidae > Culex > Culex pipiens. The sequence goes on from NC_068938.1 coordinate 106,206,603, forward strand.
GTCTGCCCCGGCCGCTCCCAGATTTTTTAATCAACTTTTTTTTCACTTAAACTCAAAATACGTATTTTTTGATTTTCGAGATTTTTTGATATGTTTTAGGCGACAAAAATCCGCAACTTTTGAGCCATAAAAAACATGGTCAAAAAATCTGTCGCCAAGTTATGATTTAATATTTAATGTTTGGCCCTTTTAAACGATAGTCTTGATTTAAAAAATTTCTAAATATTTTTTTCGAAAAGATCGGAAAATTTCACGAATATTTCATGTGTTAACATTGAAAATCGGACCATTAGTTGCTGAGATATCGTCATTAGAAAATGGTGGATTGTTTTGGTGAGATTTAGAAAACTTCAATTTTCGTGTTTCTTTTTCTTAAACCGGCTCTATCTCAGCAACCCGAGGTCCAATCTTCAATGTCTTTTAGACAATTTTATAGCAAATTTTCTGAACTTTTCAAAAAAAATATTTTTAGAAATGGTCACTCATGGTCACTATTTTTAAAAATCGAAAAACTGCAAATATTTCGCTAAAATCACACTTTCGGTGGCTATATCTTGAAAACGGAGCCCCTTAACAAAAAATCTGTAGAGTACTTTTCGATTGCAAATTCAATTTTGCATTATAAAATAATGTCAAATTTGTTTTTGCATGAAACTTCGATTTTTTCCAAATATCACGATTTTTTCAAAAAATCATCAAAAAATCTCGAAAATCAAAAAATACGTGTTTTGGGAAATTGAGTTTTAGTGAAAAAAAAGTTGATTAACAAATCTGCAAAAAAAAATCCGTGTACCTATTTTTTTCTCAAAAGTCCTCAACCAAATTGATCAGAAAATTCACTGAAAAGTTACAGCTGTTTGAATATTTACATACCATTTTTGTATGGACAGCAGCCAAAATTGTATGGAGACTTGTATGGGTGAACCAATGACCCAAAATAGCTTATTTGGTCATAGGGAAGGCCCCCACAAAGTTTGAGCCAAATCCATTTCCGGTTTTTGTAGAGAATTGCTCAAATGCTAGTTTCCTAAAAAATATATAAAAAGAATGTAGATTCAAGGTTCCTATTACAGCAAATAAAAATCCAACTCTAGCATCACATCTTGTAATAGAAAATGCATCGTATTACATTACGTTACATTAAAACAGGGGTGCTCAAAGTTCTTTGAGGATGGGACAAATTTGAAGCCCAAATCTGGAGTTTTTTTTTTAAAAAAAAGGTCCAATAAACATTTTTTTTAGTTTTTTGCTTTTGAGTGTTTTTGAACCCGCCTTGAGTCAGGGGTTTTAAAAAAACAATAATATGTGTTTTTGAAACACAATTAAAAAACATCTTCAAATTTATAGGCAATTTCAGTTGAACAAATTCCATGTAAAATGTGAAAATTTGTGATTCGTGCTTCGAATTCAGTATAAAATGCAATATAAATCGATAATATTATAAACAAAACTAGTTTTAACAAATTTCAGGCAAAATTCCGACTTTTTAACAATTTTATCTAAAATTTATATGTATTTTGCTAAAAAGCTTATACACTTAGTTAACAAAATATAAACATTGATTTTTTCCTTAAAAACTACATTAGCTACTTTAGTGATGGTACATTTAGCGTACAAATAAAGTTTGAACATTTTATTATGATTTTAACAAGAAAAACTATGACTATCAAAGTCACCCCGGAATTACAACTAAGAATTTTTAACGTAACTATTTTTCTAAACATTATTGAAAAAACTTTTTTTTCCGAAATAGTGCATGAACTTTGTGTAGCCTACCCCAGTACATGTTTTAAAAATAATAATCTTGAGAAAAACCTTACCTGTTAGAAAATATTCTAAAAACAAATTGAAATCCTATCAAAGTCACCCCGGTTTACGGTATTTGAAAAAAAATGTTTTGAGCTGAATGTACTTATTTTTTTCAATAAAATTTAAAGTATTTTCTTACATTTCGAAAATGGTGACATGTAATCTGCAGGATTTGGAATTGTAACGGCGTAATTTTATCTTTAAATTAAGTGTGACAGATAAAAAATCGTTGAGAGCCAGAATTTCAACATTTCAAAAAACATTTTACCGAAAAAAAACCTTTATACACCTTTTTTTAATAAACCAGAACATGCTCAAAATGATTCTAAATGCAGAGGAATGCATTGATTTCAGCTGATTGCATTTAATTTCCATTGATTTTTGATGTTTTTTGAAAAAATATTCGAGACAATTTTTAATAATAGGGGGAGGGAGGTTTGTCGAAAAAAGATTTGGAAAATACTTACAACAGACTTATTTCCCCGATTTCAACATTTTGTCTGCTTGCCAGAATTTCAAAAAAATGTTTGATGAAAGTTTTGACGATATTTACTAGTTTCACTCACATTGAAACTTGCAAAACTGTGTCCTAAAGTGGGGATCAAAAATCATTGGTTTTTTTATCACAAAAAAAAACAAAAATAGATTAGCATAAAAAAGTTTCAAATTAACCTTAATTTGGAAAAGTATAAAATTACTTTACAAGTGATCAACGGGCCATTTTACATGATTATTCAAAGAAGGTCCGCGGGCCACAAAAAATCACCTCGCGGGTCACGTTTGGCCCGCAGGCCATATTTTGGTCACCCCGGCATTAAAATGGGTTAAAAATTTAAAGGAAACTCATGATGCACGTAAAGAACGAGCTTGATGAACATTTATGCAACCCACGCTGGATCAAGCCCTGAATACTAAACACAATTCTCAAGAGTCAGGAAGGATGTGCCGTATCATGTTTTACATTCACGTCTTACATCCATTACAGTTTCCAAACCACTACTCAGGATATCCATCACAAAACTTTGTCTTGGGCAAACTATCGATACAATAATGCTATGCTCCTGATGCACCCTGGCCACAAAACCCAACTAACCTACTGAAACACATTAGACTCCCTCCCCTTCCTTCTTATCGTAAATTCATTTCCCTCGATATGTCGCAAAATGACCAAGCTTCGACAAACCATCCATCAATAATAGACAAACCGGGCGTATTAATTTTGAATCCAGAACAAACAAAAAACATGGTCGCCCTCATAATTCTTTAATGGCGTATGCGATGGCACTATATAAAAGCCGTTAAAGTTCCAGTAGGAGACATTGCTGCAGGGCAATTTGACCGCTCCCTTTGCCAATCTAATTGCACAGAGTAGCCAAGTCAACGCCGGGTAGCGAAAGAAACATATACAAATTCTGGAAGCTGCTAATTGGCACACCACTGGTGGTGGACTATAAAAATAAGCAACTAAAAAGCTAAACACTAAGCCACCGCCGGTTCTAGTTCTGCGTGCTTGGCGCAAAAAGCAAATAAAAATCATAAAGATCTTGGGGCAGTGCTGCAATCGATAAATAAATTCTGTGTGCGTTTTGTGGAAATAAAAAGTGAAGAAGTGTGGGAAACGAGGGTCGTTAAATTTAATCACTGCCCAACTAGCTTAAAGCTGGGCAAAAATGATTCACAGCCAGATGGAGGACGCGGGCTACCAAATTCGGCAGCAGGTTCTCAATCCGAACCAGCGCCAACAGCTGGAGGATAACCGCCGCATCAAAGAGCAGATGGAGCAGTTGCAGAAAGGTAGTGACATAAATCTCAATCAGCGTGGCTAATAACACTATACACTAATGATAAGCTTGATTAGTTTGAATGGCACTAACGCTTCTAACTCTCACCCCGCATGACCTAGATAACGCCTCCCCGACCCGCCTCTACCTGCGCAAGATGAAGGTCCAGGCGGATGTGAACCTGCTCGACCATCACGACTCCTTCTACCACACCACCAAGAGTCTGCTGGTGCTGTTCCAGATCATGGGCGTCATGCCGATCGTGCGCAGCCCCCCGGGTGTCAACATGCCCCGGACGACCTTCAACTGGGGCTCGCGGGCCTTCATTTGGGCGTACCTGATCTACGCCATCGAAACCGTCTACGTGGTGCTGGTAGCCAAGGAGCGCATCAACAAGTTCATCTCGAACAGCGACAAACGGTTTGATGAGATAATTTACAATATCATCTTCATGAGCATTATGGTGCCACACTTTCTCCTTCCAACGGCCTCCTGGCGGAACGGAGCTGAGGTGGCCAAGTTTAAGAACATGTGGACCGACTACCAGTACAAGTACCTGGTGGTTACGGGGAAGCCGATCGTGTTCCCCAAGCTGTACCCGATTACGTGGGCGCTTTGCGTCGTTTCCTGGGGGGTCAGCATTGCGGTTATAATGTCCCAGTATTATCTGCAACCGGACTTTCAGCTGTGGCACACGTTCGCGTATTATCACATTATAGCGATGCTCAACGGATTCTGCAGCCTGTGGTAAGTTATGGGGGCTTAGGGTCTTTAGGAAACAGATTTGGACAGTTCTAAAACGGACTTAGCAGTCAAGTACTTTGTGTTAAGATTAGTGAATTCAATCATCTGACTTGATTAGTCCAAAAGCAGGATTTCTTCTAGGATAATTTGTGCAGGCAAAGTATTCAACTCTTTATTATCTAGAATTAATCTCTTTATTAAACTCAGTGTAGTCACAAATATGACAACTCACTACGCACACTGTTAAGGTGGGATTAGTTATTTTTGTTTTGATAATTACCCAACTTAAAGATTGGAATTATATTTTATTTCAACACTTTGATAGGGAGTCAGATGAGAAAAACCATACTTGGTGAAACTTAGTCTCCCGGCGTGTGTTACAATATTCTCAACTTCAATTCCGCTCTCTTTTTTCAGTGCTGCTTGCGCTTTTGTTCGTCGTTTGTCCTTGGATCGGTCTGCAATGTTCCTTCGCAGTCAATCCCGCCATTTCATGGCCAACGCAGCTGGCGATTTTCGTGCCATGGCCGGTTGGTGTCGCGGGAGTCCCAACGTAACCTTACTTTACTCTGGGGCGTCCTTCAGTGCCCGTCTTCTCTGCACCGGTATGGGCTGTAAAAAAAGGCCCTGACGAATTTTCATAGTTGGGTCTTGCATTCTCAGGATCGTTTTCAATTAGCGCCTCTTCGGAAGGTATTCACATCATTTCATTTTAAATGACTGCCGTTTTTAGTAAACAAATGACATTTACAAATCGTTACTTCAGTTTTAAGAGATACTTCTGACAACTTCGTTAGGTTAACTTGACAAATTTCACAACTGAATAGTTCAAACACAGTGCCTACTTGATCGCTTCAGTTTTCACTTCGACAATTTCGTTCGTTCATTCCAGGTTCGTCAACTGCACAGCGTTCGGCGAGGCGTCCAAGGCCTTCGCCGCGGAGCTGTCCAACATTTTCGCCACCGACCGTCCGGCGGACAAGCTCACCGAGTACCGGCACCTCTGGGTCGATTTGAGCCACATGATGCAACAGCTAGGTAATAAAAATGGCCAAACCCTTTCGGGATATTCCTAGTTAGAGACGGTTAGTCAATGAGTTAATTTTGCGCGCGCGCGCAGTGTTTGAGCAATAAGCTGCAGCATTGTTCTTCTTTATCGGCCGTCGCTTGATCGAAATCGGAAGAGTCGTAAAAGATTTTACGTTCGTCCGCCAAAAGGGCCTCCGTCTGCTTTTGATAGTAATCTTGTTTTGTTTTTTTTTCTGCCACCACGGCTGGAAAAGGAAAAGCGTACTCCAACATGTACGGCATCTATTGTTTGGTGATTTTCTTCACCACAATTATCGCCACCTACGGGGCGCTCAGCGAAATCATCGAGCACGGTGCGACCTATAAGGAGGTCGGATTATTCGTCATTGTTTTCTACTGCATGAGTCTGCTGTTTATCATTTGCAACGAGGCCCATCACGCGTCCAAACGGGTAACCTTTTTGGTCGGAATGTGTTACAATAACTTAATTAAGGGTTTCCTCCGCTTCTCCGCTTCAAGGTGGGTCTCAACTTTCAAGAACGGCTGCTGAACGTGAACCTGACGGCGGTGGACAAGGCGACCCAAAAGGAGGTGGAAATGTTCCTGGTGGCCATCGACAAGAACCCGCCGACGATGAATCTGGACGGCTACGCCAACATCAACCGAGGGCTAATCACATCTGTGCGTTGCGCGATCACTGTAAATCACTCAATTAATCTGATTTCTCTTCCCATTTGCAGAACGTCTCCTTCATGGCAACATATCTGGTCGTGCTGATGCAGTTCAAGCTGACCCTGCTGAGACAGAGCGCCAAAAAGGCACTGATTGCATCGCTGACGGCCAACTTGACCAAGATTGCGGCGGCCACGAAGAACCCACAATAGACAGACACAATCCTGCTGGACTTTCTTTCACAAATCAGCAAAAAAAAAAGCAAATATTTCCCGATTAGTGGTTACTTCTTTTTTTTTTTCATCAAACAATCTGGAATTTTATTGTTTTCGCTTTTCTCCCCTTACCCCGATGTTATACACTTATAGTTCATAATGCGCGCGTGTGCTTTAGAACTTGGTAAACTTCTTCTTGGCACCGGCCAGCTTGCTCACCTTGAGCACGTTGAAGCGCACCGTCTTGGACAGGGGCCGGCACTCGCCGACGGTCACGATGTCTCCGACTTCGACGTCCCTGTGTGGGAATGAATCAGAGAGAAATGTTGTTAAAGAATAGCTTCGTTACTTTCAATAAATTCAGTTATTAAGATTTGTTCTAGAGAGTCGATAATGCATCAATTTAAGCTTTACACGGTTAAATAAGAGAAATAAACTTGTTTTTTTTTAAAGATGTATTCTAGGAAGTATGTTTTAAAACGATGACAATTGACAGATTAAAATATCGATTCTAGATGCAAAAAGAGGCCGATGAGAAAAATTTGAGCTAAACGGTGAACATCAACTAGAGCTTGAAGTCCTATTTCGATATCTTTAAAATTATGGGAACAAACAATTGAATTCAGACATGCATCGGCACTATGAGCTCTTTTTAACGGCACTCAGCTTGTTCTAGATGGCATTTTCGTTTAAAGCAATGTTATGCTTGTTGCTAGGTAAAAATCTCTTGTTTTTGGCTTGAATAATGTGTAGAAAACATTGGTTCATTGGAAAACCCGATTTTAGCTATATTTTCATGTGAATGTTCTCTTAAGCTCTCAAGAAGAACTTCATAAAAGCTCTTTGAGTGCAATTAAGAGTTCTTAACCTATATCTCAGTTGGGTTTCAAAATAATCTCTCAGGGTCTTCGGGAGCCTTAAAGACAAGCGTAATTAGCGTATTCTAATCACTAGCACAACATGCTGGGTATCTTCTACGTGAAATGCCAAACAAGTTCTTCTAAAAGAGGAGTTAGAGCGGATGCATGTCTGATTGAATTTCTAATTCGTACCCTTAGCATCAATCTCCAAAAGCATTAACAATACAATTTGTCATTTTTGTATAATCAAATAATTTAAGGATTTGGTCATTTGGTTGAGCAATTTCAGAATAAGACGACAACAACTAACGTCATGATTCGAAATCCGGACACTTAGTTGCATATCATTTTTGTTATAGCTGACAAAAAATCATGTAATATGTTGGAAATGAAGAAATATCATCAGGATGTAGTATTAACAGTCAGTTTTAAGAGAATGCATGCAAAATATGTCTTTTCTAACAATTTTTCATCAGAATTTGAAAATTAAAATGACTTGTTGTGCTTCGAATCCCGGACACTGATAAAAGTTGTTTCGAAATCCGGACACTTTTGCTTCGAATTCCGGACACTCGTTTTTGCTAATGAATCGGACAAATTTGGACTGAAATGTTAGTGAATGGCATTCTTTAGGTCTCAAATAAGCTGTTAACATCAAAACAATCGATATTTTATATAAAAATTTGCTTGAATTTAAGGAAATCAAAACCATAAATTTCTGCTTTGCCTTCCCGGTGCTTCGGACGCCTATGAAATATTTCACGTGAAATGTTTCGCTTTTTTTGTAATCTTATAATTTTATTGCATTTAATTGTTTTGACATTAACTACAGCGTTCAAACAAACTTTAAATGAAAGTTGATGTTAGAATTCATCAAATAACACAGTTTAGACATTCATAATGCGAACTTTTATCCAAATAATTGATAAAATAAGATGAGGTGTCCGGGTTTCGAAGCGTCCGGGAATTCGAATCATGACGTTACCCTTAATTCGCGGAGTCTAAAAAGGTTGTATAATTTTTTTTCCTGTCTGGTCCAGTTCAATACTAGGCGGCTGGCAGCGAAATTATGCGAAAGTATAGTTATGGATACTTTTCGGAAATTTCCATTTCGGAAATAATCTGATTGTAGATAGAGAATTTTTTAAATATTTTGAGGCAGAATAACATTTTATGCTTTATCTACAATCACTTAAAATAGTGAAGTTGCATATAATTTTTATATATTCGCTTCCCTAACACGGATGTGAACTTCAAGCAGGTACCTAAAATACATTAGAGCCAATACGCACCTCCCAAGAAAAGAAGAGGGAGCGATTTCTTGGAGCTTTTCTTCACCTTCTTAGACTTACTATCGCTGCCGCTGCTGCCTATTTGGAATTTTTTTTGACCAGTTCTTTGCGAAGTGCGTATACCGCTTTATATTTTCACTGAAACTGCACTTCTCAAACACATTGTTTATTTTCAAGTAGGGGAACAGCATCCAACTCCATCGTGCCTGTAATGTTGCCATACTGCCACTTTGACGTTCAAATACAGCTCATGAGCAATTCCAGCCCAAAACAGGATTTTTTGATTTCAATGAAACTTTGTAGACATGTTATCCTACGCTTATGTAAGCCAATTTTGTGAATATGGAGCCAGTTTCACTCGATAATGACATTTGAGAAGGGCGTAAGTGTTTTTTAAATACTTTTGTATTTCGTATTTTAAATATTTCTGTATCTCGAAGCCTTTGCATCGCTTTAAAAGACAAACTTGTAGGAAATTTGATGGGCCTTCCGAGAAAATGCACTGAACGAAAAAAACAAGCCACTTTTATGAGATTTTATGTTTTTTTATGTTTAAAAGTAAAATTTGAAGGTGAGCCCTCGAAATTTTTTCGTTCAATTTTTTTGTGAAAATAGCCCAAGATGTTACTAAAAGACTAACGAGAAATGCAGGATTGAGCAACTCACCTAAAAAAAATACAAAAATCATTTGCTAAAACTGTTTTTTTTTTTTAAAGTGCATTAATTTTTTTTTTCTCTCTAATTTTCTTGATTAGCACCGAAAAAAATATTCCAGACCCGATTGCCTGCTATTTGGATTCGTTGGAAAAGGCTATTGATTACGCATTAGGGTGCCCAGAATATGGGACTTTTTCTCAAAACCTCGCTCCACAAGCTGAATATTGACTCTGAGCCAAATATGAGCGAAATCGGTCATCATTTACCCATTGATACTCGGAGGTGAAGTTTGTATGGGAAAAATCGAAAAAATGTATGGAAAACCCAAGTTTCTTACGGTTTGGTCTGCACGGTGCGCTACTTCCATCTAAATATTCTCAAAAGTGAGATTCTTATTGAAAATTTAATGCTCTACAACTTTGTAGAACATACCAAAGCTGTAAAGTTCGATCCTGAAAAGTTATTAGCGATTTAAAAAAGTCATTTTTGTATGAAAAACATTTTTTTCACCAACTTTAGGCTCGGGTATCAATGGGTTAATCTCAACCAATTTCGCTCAAAATTTGCACTGATGCTTAAAATTACCCAATAAACCGTTTTCCGCTTGTGGAGCAGGGGGTCATTTTTTCTGGGCACCCTATTACGCATCCGCGTAATGGACAATTAACCCGACCTCTAAAATGTGTACGAATGACACTTAAGTGCTCATAACTTTTGATAAGGCTATCAGATCTTCAATGTTTAGGGCTCATTAAAAAGGTCTTTCAAATACCTTTCTAAAAATGTATGATCAGACTAAAAATGTATGATTTTTCTTACAAAAACCACCCTTTTCACAATCTTTCAAACTTTAGCCAGAATCGTTTTTTTAGCATTACTCTTGAAGTACTTTACTAAAAATTATGGTATTAACTAGGGTCTTATAGGACCCCAAGACGAATCGAATGAGACTAAAACGATCCAAATCGGTTCACATCCAGACACACGCACAGACATTCGTTCAGAATTTGATTCTGAGTCGATAGGTGTATACCTTGACTTATCTTGACTTTTTTTTGATAAGGTCCTATAAACAAACGTAAACATTGAGTGTATCCCGCTTACTCCGATGGACTTTGACATAAGGTGTGAAAGGGATACACTCAATGTTTACATTTGTTTATAGGACCTTATCAAAAAAAAGTCAAGACATGAAGGTGGGTCTACGAGGTCGAATTAAGAAGTTCATTTTTCAAGTGATTTTATAGCCTTTCCCTCATTGATGTGAGGAAGGCAAAACGCCTTGATTAATTTCAAATTGCTCTCTATGATGAAATTATTGCTATTTTCTATTACGTTTTGACAAATTTGATGGTTTTCATGCTTTTTTGTGGAAATAGGAATTGATCGAAGTTGCAAAATTTTTAATGTTTATTTTCCCGAAACGGCAAGATCGTAGGTTTCGCTCTTTCGAAATGTTGTTACTGAACTCTAAACTGGCAGAAAAATCGTTTGCAATACCTCCGACATTAATTAGATTTTTTTTCTGAAAAACGAATCGAATTTTCATTGTTTTCAGTAAAGAGCATTTATAGGACGTGAAGATGAACAATTTACCGCATTTTTAAAGTTAATCATTCGTAAATGGAACGTTAAACGATCGAAAAGCTGCAAAGTTTACAAATGGCGCTTAGAATCCTTTGAAAACTAACCCGAGAATTGTTTTTACAATTCCGTTGGGAAACTACTCACTTTCACTGCTCCAAAAGATAATTCTGTGCCAACTACTTGCATCGAAACGCCCATGACGGAGAAAACACCGCTGCGGGAACCGCTCCGTGAATAGTTATGCTGACTACTTTACTGTCGCAAGATTAAATAGCTTCGTTCTATATGGAAATTCCGAACGACGCAGAGTGTACACTTGCGGTACAGAGTCTTACTAATAATTCCCAAAACAAAACTCACCGGAAGCAGGGCGACAGATGCACGCTGATATTTCTGTGACGCTTCTCGAACCGGTCGTACTTCCGGATAAAGTGCAGATAATCACGACGGATCACGATCGTGCGCTGCATCTTCATCTTGCGCACCACGCCGTTCAGGATGCGCCCACGGATCGAGATGTGGCCGGTGAAGGGGCATTTCTTGTCGATGTAGGTTCCGGCGATGGCCTAAAACGGAAGAGGGAAGCCCTCGATTAGTGTCGGTTCCGGTGGATTTGAGGGATGAGTTTTTTTGCGATGATTTCGTAGAAGTCAGACAAAGTATTGGGTTAAGAAGGGGGTATCCTCATGTGCTAGTCGGAAGACCATCGTGAGAGGGTATCATCATTCGAGAGCAGTCCGTAACTCGTTCCGGAACATCCGAAATCGTTGACCTACCTCCTTCGGGGTCTTGAATCCGAGTCCGATGCTGCGGTGCAGACGGAAACCCTTCTTCTTGTTGACCTGTTTGCGGTTCAGGTTCACACCGATTTGCTTCTGGAACGCACGCTCGTTCTATTTGGCCGGAACGTCCACGGGAAACACCGAAACCAGAAGAGAGAAACGAAAAGTTGAGGTTAGAGTTGAAGGTTGTAAACAAACCAACTTTCAGGTTCGAAACTCGTCGTCGCCTACTTCGCTGACACTGACCGTCACCGGGGAAGCGGAAACCTTTTTCAGAAATGATTGTAAATTGGGTTAAAATCTGACAATCTTCACGTTTGGATCAGCAGACCGTCATGATGCTTTCATCATACAGATTCTCCTCCCCGGCGGAAGGCCACACCAGCTAGCTTCGACGAGTTTCGTTCCGACACAATTAATTTCGTTTTGTATACACGTGCGTAAATCTTCACTTTTGCCGATTAAATTGTCACTTTTGCGAAAATCCTTCTCCACAGCACGGAAGCACTGCAGCCCGGCCACAATTTCCACCAGCAAAAGTAGAAAATTCACCACAAATTAACAGAGAATTTGACGAATTTCAGGACCAGCAGCGGCGAAGCAGTACCTGATCAGCCATCTTGACGTTGGGAAAGAAAGAAAGAAACGCAGCCGGATGTGCGAGAACGCAAAGTCGATATACACTCAAAATCAGAACTATCCCTCAAAAGGGTACTTTCTACCCTTTTTTCTTGAAAATTCTCTTGATTCTCTCCGTTCGACCCAGCTTTTCATGTTCCCCACGAGGTGGTCACTCCAAATATCGAGAAAATAAAATTGTAACATGTATGTAGTTAAAGTTTCTATCAAGCTTCTGTGAAGTTCACCATGACAGTTGCAAAAGTTTAACTCCATGTTACCGGCTCACATCTCTCTTTTTAATTTCTCGATAAGGCTTTCTAGGTCCCCGGTGGTTGGTCACTTTTTCGTTTGACACTTTTTTAGTTTGTACCCCGTTGGTTGGTCAAAGTCAAACTAGAAAGTGACGAACTGTCGCTTTTTACACGGGACACACACTTAATCGAGAAATTAAAAAGAGAGATGTGAGCCGGTAACATGGAGTTAAACTTTCGCAACTGTCATGGTAAACTTGACAGAAAGTTTAACTCCATGTTGCACTTTTGATTTCTCGATACCAAACAAATCATTTGGTAGTGTGTGTGAGCTCCGTGTAAAGAGGGTGTCAAACTAAAAAGTGACCCCGTTTGTTTCACAACAATTGGTGTCAAACCATCGGGGTTTGAGTGTACCCGATTTTTTAGGGTGTTTCGTCAGGTCGAGAACTGTTAATTTTTTTACGGGGAAGCGTTTATAAGCGTTTAGGTCGAGGTTTAGGGCACATGCCGTCAACTCCGTCAATTTTCAGTCATCAAAACACTAGCGCCACTTCGATGCGAACGGGAAAATATTCAAACATTAAGCTTTAAAGCGATCGTGGGAGAGCGAGAAAAAAAAAGTTTCAGCGCAGCGAAGAGAAGAAACGCAAGAAACGAAAAAGCTTGTTGCTGCTGTCACTGCTTTTCGCGCCACCGCACGAGACGGATGTGTTTTGCTGTGCGTAGCGCTTTTTGTTTTAAATGTTTTATATTTGCTTTAATGCTTTGAGACAGCCCAAAATATTGATTAAAAGATCGTCACTTGTGTGCTGCAATCTAGGCTGCAATTCAAGTTGAAATGCTGATAGAAGCAAGAGAAATTCGTTAATTTAAATTAAAAAAACAAGTATTTAAAACACATGCACACAGTCAAAAGATAATTTAAAAAAAAAGTTTTGGGATTCAAAGAAATACAAATATTGCCGTAACACCCGTCTGGCCTGTGTCCGATTGTTGGCCAATCCGGTCCTACCGGATCACCTGAAAATAGTTTTGCTTGTAAACCTATCAATTAACTTGTCTTGAGGGCCCCTTGGTTCTCTAACTCTACCACGTCCTCGTGTAGCGTTTCCTTCGTAGACCGGAAAAAGGCACTAACTGTGCTTTTGTCCCTGGTGTAGAATCATCACTCCCGTAAACACATCCGTTCCATGCTGCAATAATCCAATCTCAACTGCCGTTTGACATTTACTCTCTCGCTCTTGTTCGTTCGTTCGTCTGACAGCACTCTCCACTTACACGTTGAACTTGGTTTACTCATTTTATGTGTAAATGCTACACTTGGAATAACTCATAACTCTACATCTCTCTCCTTGTCCGAAGAAACTAAACGAGAAAAAAAAACTCCCTGTTTCAACCGTCATTTAACCATCTTGAAACCCTAATTTCAACATTGATCCACATTCGATGATCTTTACTACTAATCCGTTTTATTCAACAGTAGGAATAAATAAAGATTCTTCAATGCCGACATAATCCATTCTCCATAAAGCATGCAGATAGCAATTTTAAATTCCTATTTTTGAAGCAATTTCATTTCAATACGTTCCGCTATATTCCCATAGTTTCCTCTATCACCCACGGAGCCAGCTTGTAAGATTTACTTTTCAAATGATATATGACCAATCACAAGCCAGTCTCCAAAACTACACATACTTTGATTCTAATACCAACAACTTCTCAATTCTCTATTACAAAAAGAATACCATAATAATAAAAATGTGGTCATTCAGACCGCGCACTGCACTTACTATCCAGAGGTCGCCTGTTCGAATCCAGCGGCGAACGCCCTAAACTTCTGAGTGTCAATACCGGTCCTTTGCCCCTGCCGTACTTTCATACACTTAAGAGCACAGGGCTGCGAATGTAGATAAAAAGGAAGACGCTTAGCAGACCTCAACCTGAACTAGAAATCTGCTTATAGAACAACTGTTTCAAATTGCGTATGCTTCTAAACAACGAAGACAAGTCAACAATCAATCCGTCTCCAACAAAACAAGACGTTACTAAAGAGTAAGCTGTAATCCCTTAACCAAGCCGAAGAAACTTCGTTATCAAGACAGCAACTGAGAACAACAGCATTACAGAAGAGCACATTTTTCTTACCATTTGATTTCTTAACTTCAACAATCCACTATCACCTCTTCTGGGGGCAAAATGAAAGCTTTGATCGCTCGTATCCCATATTCAGTATCCAGAAGACTCGCTATTTGACTAAATCCTCAACACATATTTTCTGTAACAGATATATTATATCACCTCGTTGGGCCTCATCCAAACTATTCAAACTTTCGAAATGGCAACAATATTCAAAGCCATCTCTTCTGTACACCGTCAATACATCAAAATGTACCGTGTCCGCTGTCTCAATGACAACCTTTAAATGTCACGACCATCCCACAAAATTCATGTTTAAATATGCACATCAACGCGCAAATAAACAAAAAAAGGTCTAGCTCTAGGCTGAAACAAATAGGAATCAAATCCAATCCACCCAGATCTTTGTCCCTGATCCTTTGTTCAACCTCACCTCGCGCGACTGTCAGAGCCACCAGCAACAAAGTTAGTATGCTGCATCACGTGCTCAACAAGGTGCGATAGTAAAGACTTAAGAACAGGTCAGCCAACAGTTCATCCAGATAGGACCACTCCAAACTCACACTTAAAATAAACCATCCTGGAAACAACATCAAAACTTCTCTAAACGACTTCATTTCGAACTCCATCTTTAACGTCACCAAAGTGGAAACAGTGTGATCACATGTTACAAACCTATCTTGATTTCTGTCCTACCTTGTCACCTCAAATGCATTGAGCTGTCAAACCCCCTGCGCTTTTTTTAAGATGTCAACTCACGTATTTTCTCTCGTGGACAAATTGCGCTACACTCTTGATTAAATATGCGGCCATCGGTCACAACATCACCGAATTCATCTTCTCATCTGTTGGAAATCCCAACCAGGGATCGAGTCGATCTTTTCAGCAAATCCCCTTTTTCACCTCTCCACGCGCAGCTGTCAAATCTGAAGACAATTTGAACAACAAATGTGTTGCACCTCTTCCATTGTGTCCATCTTTCCGCCTTCAACCGATCTCGGCCCTGCCTCTCTGAATTTGGCGCTTCGGGCTTCATCCGGTCCCGCTCTTTTATTTACGTGGCGCTTCGGGCTTCAACCGGTCCCGCTCTTTTGTTTACGTGGCGCTTCGGGCTTCAACCGGTCCCGCTCTTTTATTTAATCACAAAAAGCAAAACAACAATATCAAACTGCAAATCGATCACCAAATCCAGCTTTCAAGTGGCCTCGCCAATCTCACCCGTTGCGCTATTGGCATGTTTATTCTCCTCACCTGAATCAAAACAAATCCCAGGTCATCCGCTGACTTACCAAAACGCAAAAGCAAAAAAAAATCACAACAACAAAGAAATTGTATCGTACCGGCTGCGCCAATTGTAGAATCATCACTCCCGTAAACACATCCGTTCCATGCTGCAATCCAATCTCAACTGCCGTTTGACATTTACTCTCTCGCTCTTGTTCGTTCGTTCGTCTGACAGCACTCTCCACTTACACGCTGAACTTGGTTTACTCATTTTATGTGTAAATGCTACACTTGGAATAACTCATAACTCTACACCTGGGAGCCTGTGACAGTTCTCTATCCGGAAGAATTTACCAGCAGAGCATTTTCCTTCGTCTTTGGCTGGATCCGGGTTTGTTATGGTTTGGTTTGCCATGAAAACTGCATTGCATTAGGTATCTATGATTGAATTGTTTTTTCCACTGGGCCCAAACCCGCCAGGTGTTCAATTTGATCTGAACTTAATTAATAATCATGAAATTCCAAAACTTGCTCGCCATTTCGCTGAATGTTTTCCTCGCTCTGTCAAAATTTGGTCAATACAGTGCGAAAGAGATGAACGAAAAACAACATCACTACCATGTTTGACTTTGTGCGTGCGCGCATATTTTGTTTCATTCGATGCGTGTATACGGGCATTGAAAAGCTCGAAAACTTAGATGTCAGCCCACCAGATGACTCTGCGGTTTTGATGATTGAGCGTTGTTCCCAGTTTTTAGGAGTTGTCTATCTTTTTAAATTAGGTATCTTTGGTTTAGGTCAGCTCGCTGGCATCGTTGTGCAGCTGTCAGATTTACTTTTGCTTGTTTTCGTATTTGATCCTCCGGACGAAACTCTGCTGTGCGAAAATGGTAAGGATTTTAAATGTTCTAATGTACATAAAAAAATCTCTTTCAGGATGCACCAGAGGCCAAAGTGCGCTACTCCGATAAGATCAAAATTATATAAAATAATATTTTACGGAATCGATCCACACAAAGTAAAAACCTCGGTTGAAGACGTTCCGCTAAATGTGATGCACGTGGACATTTTCAACTTTATGGTCACGGGAGCACCGGAAGATTCTGTGAAAGGAATGCAAGCACATCTTTACTTTCGCCAAAGTTGGGTTAAATATCCCTGACAGACGGACCGGGCCGACAACGGCCCGAAAACCGCCGGACGGCTCGACAAAACGGCCCGAATTCCGTCGGTTTGTCCAACGGAATTCGGGCCCTTTTCGTGCGTATTTGCAACACTTTGTCCGACGATCGTCGAAATCGACGTTTGAGAAAATCGACGTTGACGGGCCGTTGTCGGGCCGATTTCCGGCGACTTTGTTATTTAGAATGTCCTGCCACTGTCGGACGCTCACGTTTCGGATTTAGGGGTTAATTTAATAATTTAATACATACAAAAGTAAACTTTATTGCAAATAACTTTATTTTTATTTATAAATATCGATAATTGATGTATTTTTGTCTTCGGTGAGTTCTTGAAAGCCTGTTTTAATCCAAAGAAGCAGCTCTGGCATGTTTTATGTTTGTCTTTGCCTAAGAGAAAGGGTAATTTAAGAAAATATGAAGAAAAAAAAACAAGCAAATTAAGAATTTACCTCTTTCTCCACCGCATCACCTAATTGACTGACAGCTGCTTATCACTGATGATGGCCGAATCCACGCCGATTAAAGTTCCCTGGTAGTTCCTCCGGATAGATCAATTTGTCCACCGCGGCCGGATTCCGTCCAGGGAAAAACATGTTTGTTTGACTTGTTCCCACTAGTATCATTTTAAATAAAATTTAATGGATTTGGTGAAAAGAAAAACTTTTGAAGACTCCACTTAGTGAAAATCAATGATCTGTCATAAATTTTATCACCGCCTACCTAGTTTTCTATAGGCCGATCAAGCGCAGGACAAACGCTCGAAAATGGCAGGACAAGATCGATTTCGAGTAGATAACGCTCCGATCCGCACGACCGCGGGACTTCAGTCTATCAGGGATGTTTCGGGTAATAAACTAGATGATTTGTCAGGATGCCCTCGAAAGACTGGCTGCGATAGGGTTAGATTAGTCCATACAGTGAGAGCCTACCTCTCACCTTTTGGTACTTTGACATGTTTTGGTACCTTGATAAGTGAGAAGTGTCAATTTTGGTACTGATGAATTACCCTAATATCGCACAACTTGCTTTTCATTGGGGTAAAATGTCAATCATCAATCTTACCTATTTATGGAAATTAAATTTCTAAGTGGTTTTAAACTATTTTTTTTGTCATTTTCTTATTGACACAAACAGTAGAAATAAATTTAAAGGTTTTGGCTTGGGTTTTGGATGTTTTTATGTAATTTTTTAAGTCTGTTGCCGATCTGCTGACCTGACGATGCGTGGTCAGCTCAGTGCAGCACCAAATTGCTGCTGCGTAATATGCACACACTGCTCAGTTTCCGCCGGAAGCCGCCCGAGGGTAGAACGGGCAAGAGTAAGATGTTTTGCGTCCCGGAATGACGAAAACAGATCGACGAGCAACGGGTCAAGTTGATGCGACTGCTCAACAAATCCCGCGCCGGCTATGCTTATTCAAACGCCCGAGGAGGTCAAAGCCAAGTGGGAGAGGATTCGACAGGTGGCGAAAGTGCACGAGAAACGATTAATCGAAAACCGCGACCAGAGGAAGATTTCATTCTGGAAAGTTTGGTGGCAAAAGGGGCACGAGACAGGCAGGAATAGTTCGAGACCCGCGGCCGTTCAGGGCAGGCAACAGGGCAAAACTTCATTTATTTATTTTTTAATCGAGAAATTAAAAAGAGAGATGTGAGCCGGTAACATGGAGTGAAATTTTCGCAGCTGTCATGGAAAACTTCACAGCAGCTTGACAGAAAGTTTAACTCCATGTTGCACTTTTAATTTCTCGATACATATGTCTTTTGATCTTCTTCCGGATTCAGTCGGTGCTGGACCGTTTGCTCCATGGCAGCCGTGTTTAAAACAAATTAGCAGACCATCTTCCGGACACTGGAAGATTCGGCAGCACGTTGACGTGGACGTCGGTCAGTTCCGTCCGGGTTTTGGGGAACTGATGGTCGATTTTTTCTGCAGATGTTGGACATCGTTCCGGGTACATTTTAGTTTCGTTATGCTTCTATGCTTCTCAGCTTCTGGTTCGGGGACTGCGCCAAGCAATTTAAGTTTGGTTTTGAATTGATTCCGAGGAAAACGATTTTCGTAACTTATTGCTGCTGAAAACGCAAACATCATTCCCCGGCGAATATCCGGCGGCACACTTTCTTGATACAGCGATGGTCCGAGGTCTGGGCCCCGAGGGACCCGCGGAAATCGATTGGAGGTGATCACAGCAGCCTTGTTGCGCTTTTTGTTGATCTTGACCTGCTAATTCCGGAACAGCGTTTTTGTTACCGCAAGTGCCAACTCGACAAACTCTCTCGAGCCGAACTCGGTGTACGCGAAGCCCTCCGGATGCCGTCAGCCGCGCCGTGTGTTCTGCTTGGATTTATGACACGGATGTTGGGTCCATTCTTGGAACTACACTGGGGGCAAATTTACATTTTATTAAAAGTTAAATGGTACTGCTCTCTTAACACCTACCTCACGGAAAACGAAAATTGTTCGTTGAACAATTTGCTAATTATCAATTTTTCAAACAAATCGGGAAAAATATTGTTCCCTTTTCGCCTCGTCTTTATCGCTGTTTAGTGTTTATAAATAAAAGCCTACTGTTTATAAACAAACGTCGCCATATTGGAAATGATGTGCGGTAGGCTGAAATCCCCATCTGTCATCCCCCTGGTACTCACTTGATGATCTGCGACAGAAAACCATCGACAAAAAGGTAAATTATCAACTGAAGCGATTATGTTTTTGAAAAATAACATTCAACTTTGTTTAAGATATCCGTTACCGACATTGCTGCGTACTGGAATAAACCGCCGGCTTCAGTTGAAAAGAATTTGTACACAAAAGTACGTGATATTTCCTTTGGCCGCCGCATTACACGTCAATATGCCGTGGTTGAACCTCCAAAACAAGCTCAAATCATCAAAATTCTCGATAAAGTGCATCATCACAACAAAGCAATTGCAGTAATGCAGTCTTTCTGCGGATCAGGAGATTTTCGATGCAACACGTGCAAGGAAAATGAGTCATTCCAATGCGAGTTCAAGAATTACGACGTACGTAATTTGTACCAACCTGGGTTGCGATATGAAACCGAAGCAGATCGTGAGATTACCATTTTGTATGCGTTTGAAAACATGGTGGCTGATCCTGTCAAGCCGCGGCTTATATTAAGAAGACAACTCGCCAGCAGAGTGAATCAAAAATTTTGGATTTTATTTCGTTTTGGGCGTATCACCGCTTCTAATTAGCGAGAAGTTTGTGGAACAAACTAGACAAAGCCCTCTCTATCTTTATTGAAAACAATTTGCTATGAAAACAACATAAAAGCATGGCCAATATCCTACCAAATTGGTCCCAACCGCACCTCCAGAGCCATAAGCTGTTAGCTTATGTAGTATCGCACGGCATGTTGCTGCTTTCACGCAACAGAAAACTGTTGCGATGCAGACATCATCTCTACTTGGGACGTAAGATTCAAGTAGCTAGAATGCCACGCCGAGAGAATGCAATGGTACGCGATTTGGCGAACTGAACAAGAAATCTTGTTGAAGCAAAGGTTGTTCAGGAAACGTATTCAGGAAGAACATTTTTCGATGGTGATTTCATAACCAAGCGAGGAAGCCAAAAAAAGAAAGAGTGCCTGGCTGCTAAAGCGAGAAAAACTGCATACCGCACTGCTCTTAAAGCTCCCGAGGTGGTATCCGGTAGGAGTCCAGGCCGCCTTCGTTAATTTGCGGCCTGTTGTACATTTTGAAAAACTGTCGCTCCACCTTTCCCTCCGGATACCGTACCTCGAGAGCTTTGAAAAACGCATTCGGCACGCATACTCCACCCGGCAGCCTGGTGTATCGCACCTCCGTCTCGCCAGGCATTGGGCAGAATAGCGTGCCGGTGTAGCAGGTTATGCAGCATCCTCGCTTTAGCAGCCTCCGCACGTGCTTCTCGAGGCGAGCCCAGCGACCCATATTTAGGGTAACCCCCTCCATGGGTGCCAGGTTCACCATCGAGAACGTGGTGCGGTTCAGGATCGCGGTCTGGCGGTGGTTCGCCGACTGTGCCATGTGGCCGAGGTGGAACAACAGCTTGTGTTCTGGCGATTCCACTATACACTTCCGGTAAGCCCGGAACAGTGCTGGCATCTCCGGTTCGGGATATGCCCTTGCGGAGCGCTTGATCCCGTCGCCGACAATCAAACTGTCCGGCGTCAGTTCTTCACACACCACGCTTTGTACCTACGGAGTAGAATAAAGCATTGCCATGTTATTGGACATCAACATGGCAGATGAAGATTTTACCTTTCGCGCGAGGTCCTTCGCTACCCAGTAGCCCTCCTGCCACACCATCTGAACCGGTGGTCGGAATGTGCGCGGCATATAGACGGGCTTCGGGTGGGGAGTGGCATCGTACGGCGAGTTTGCAAAAGCAACTACAAACACTGGTGCGTTCGCCAGCCCCGACGCCAGCGTTTGCGGCAACCGTTTGCCGAACGCCGCCGGTGGGTGCATGACTGCTGACGGCGGACTGCTGCATCACGCCAACGACACGATCCTGGAACGTCGCCATCACCGATGTAGTGTACGGGGTCGGCCGCTTCTGGAACCCGGGCGTCGTCGGATACAGGATCCGGAATCGCGCTCGGCCTTTCGGCTCTATAGTGTCCGGCGGTGGCTACAGGGTCTTGTTGGTTGGCTGTGGTGGTGGTATATGATATCGCGCACGAATTTCCGGCGTTAGATAACGGTCCAGCTGGGACGGCGTCTTGTGTGCTGCTAGGTACCTAACTTTAAATGTAGCTGAATGGACATAGTCAGCCAAGTAGTCAGCGTCTGGCTGCGGCTGCACGGTCTTCTTGGTTGGCGTCGATGGTGCTATGCGGAATCGCACTCGAATTTCCGGCGTTAAATAACGGCCCAGCTGGGACGGCGTCTTGTGCGCGGTAAGGTACGCATCCTGCGCTATAACGTACGGCGTAGGCGATGCGGCGGCAGCGGCGGCGTCGGCACGAGGTGGTGTCTCTATTTAAAAGAAAGAGGGCGGGCAGCGGGAGCCTGTTCTGGATCAGTGTTTGTATTAGTAAATTTATGTAGCGTGAATGCGATTGGGTGAATGTGTTTCACAAAAATAGATCTTTTGACCATTTTTTTTCTTTTATTACGTAACGCAGTTTGTAGTGAGAAGCAAGGGAGAAGGGCTCATAGAGTTATCTAAGCCCGCTCTCACGCACACTAGCACGCCATTTGTTTTGCTGGCTGGTACAAAATTTAACCTCAATCTTTTTCGTGTACGTACACGGAATACATGCGCACGTAGATAACTCTATAGGCTGTGTTACCGCCTTTTTGTTTATTTGTATGGAAAGGGGAGGGGTGGTCAAAATTCATTTTTTTGCGTTACGTAATAAAAAACGCTTCCTTAGACAACAGAGTACAGTTAAAGTAACAAGGTTGGTTTCATTTAAAATTTGAGTTAAACATTTTTGCATAGTATACCCAAGAAGAATCTTACATACTGTAAAGTTAAAATCGTTTTAATTTTGACAGGCTCGCGAGCTTGCCATTCTTTTCGTTTTGGTTTAATATTTAGTTATTTAATAATTCAGTTTTTATTCGTGAGGATCGTCACTTTTAATGTCGGAGGCGTGAATAAAATGTAACGTGTTGCTTTGTACAGACAACAGAACAGACTAAATATATTTGACGTACTATATGTACACGTATAAAAGAAACCCAATCAATTGTGTAAAATCAGAACACAGAGTACACTGTTAACATCCCGCCTCAATTGATCACTCCCAACATGGCCCGAAGTTTCTGGAACCTCGGAGCGGCCAGTCCTTTCGTCATCACGTCTGCCAGTTGATCCTCCGTTGGCAGATACTCCAAACACAGCTTGCCCTTGTCCACCAAGTCGCGCACGAAGAAATGCTGGATTTCGATGTGCTTCATTCGTCTCGCTTTGCGTGGGTCCTTGGTGATGGCGATACAAGGTTGATTGTCCTCGTACATCTTGATCGGTTCCGGTACACGCCACCCAACGGAACTTCGCAACTGGCCTGGCAGAGGGCCATCAGTTCAGCTTCGGTTGTAGACAAGGCGACGGACTGCTGCTTCCTTGTTGCCCACATCACGGTAGATCCGTACAGCTTCACGATCAATCCGGACACGGATCGTCTATCGTTGAGGTCGTTACCCCAGTCGGCGTCAGCAAAGCCTTCGACAGCTTCCGTTGAGTCGGCCGAACGGTAAACAAGACGATAATCGAGTGTGCCCCGGAGATACCTCAGCACACGTTTGACGGTTACCCAGTGCTCATCGGTTGCGGAACACTGAAAACCGGCGAGGTAGTTCACCGCCGCAGAGATGTCTGGACGTGACGTCACCGTGAGGTACATCAGACATCCTACAAGTTCCCGGTACGGCTTCTCCGTGCGCTGCTGCTGGTCACCTTTCACGAGCTTTAGGTGCGGGTCCATGGGAATGGCCGAGGGCTTGCAGTCAGCCATCCCGAAGCGGTCGAGTACGCTCTGCACGTACGAGCGCTGGTCAATCGTCATCTGCTTCGAACTCCAATCGCGCCGGATGTTCAGCCCTAAGAAGCTGTGCACTTCTTGCAGATCCCTCATTTCGAACTCGTTAGAAAGTTTTTCCTTCAGATCTCGGATGGCGTCCTCCGAACTGCTCACGAGCAAAATATCGTCAACGTAAATAACTACGCTTGCCAGTGACACGAAAGTACAAACAGAAATCGTGCTCACTTCTTCGAAAACTCAGACCGCTTACAAACTCGTGAAACCGCTTGTTCCAATTCCGAGAGGCTTGCTTTAAACCGTAGATGGCCTTGTCCAGTTTGCAAACCAGTTTGTCTCCTTCTTCGAACCCGGCAGGTTGGCGCATAAAGATGTCCTCCTCCAAACCGCCGTTGAGAAATGCACACTTCACGTCCATCTGGTGGACGTGCCAATCTTCACGGTTCGCAAGCACCAGCAGGATCCGTACCGTGGACATCCGTACAACCGGCGAATAGGTTTCCGTGAAGTCGAAACCTTGACGTTGCGTAAAGCCACGGGCCACCAGCCTGGCCTTGTACCGCTCGATTTCGCCGGCGCTGTTCCTTTTCAGCTTGAACACCCATTTGGTGTCGATCACTTTTCTACCCTTAGGTAGTTTCACTAGATGCCACGTTTTGTTCTTTTTCAGTGCACTTAGCTCTTCCTCGATCGCTTCCTCCCAAGACGGCCAATCACTTCTCTTCCGCAGTTCACAAATGTCACTCGGAATGTTGTCTATGAACTCTTCAGCACTGAGCGCGTAACTCGACATGTCCATGTCAAAGTCTTTGTGCCAACTAGGAGGAATGATCGGTCTTCCACTTTTACTTTTATCGATAGGTGCACTTTCCTCTTTGTTTTGTTCACTGTTTTCTTCTTTAGCCGCATCATCCACATCGCTGCCTTCGGTGAAGTACTCCGAGTCGTTCTCTTCTTCCCCTCCTTCCGGAACCGCCGGCTGCTGCGGCTGCTCTTCTCGGCTTCTGGTGTCGTCTTCCTCGGGCTTCTGCGGCAACTGCGTTTCGCCGGACACCGATTCCGTAATGGTCACCGAACGCTTGCAGTTGGTCACCGTGCACGGCCGCATCCCCGTTTCGTTGAAGATCGCATCTCTAGCCAAAATCACTTTTTCTCCGTTCCAGACGCGGTACCCGTTCGACGCGTAGCCAACGAACAGCACCTTCTCGCTCTTCACGTCCAGCTTCTTCCGCAGCTGCTTCGGGACGTGGATGTAGCACTCACTTCCGAACACCCGTAGATGCGAAACGTCCGGCTTCCGGCTGCTCCAGGCTTCGAACGGCGTGACGTCACCGGCGACGGCGACGCTCGGGCTGCGGTTTAGCAGATACACAGCGGTGATCACTGCTTCTCCCCACAGGAACTTGGGGACATTTTTGGCTTCCATCATCGCACGCACTTTTTCAATCACTGTTCGGTTCAGCCGCTCGCTTACCCCGTTTTGCTCCGGTGTGTAGGGAACCGTAAACTCCAGCCGAATTCCTCTTTGTTTACAAAACCGCCTCACTTGTTCGCCCGTATATTCTCCACCATTGTCGCACCGGAGGCGCGACATCTTCGTGCCAAAATGTGCTGTGGCCATGGCCTCGTACTCCCGCAGTCGCTCCAGAACTTCACTCTTCGACCGCAACAGGTACACAACCGACAGGTGGGTGTAATCGTCCGTGGTAACAAAATAGCGATTACCGTCCCACGCCACGGGATCGATTGGCCCACACACATCACTATGCACGATTTCCAGGGGGCAGCCGGAATGCTTCTGCTTTCGGGCTGCATGCCACTGACGAGGTTTTTCTTCGCCAGCTTCAGGAGGTTGTCGTTTCCAAGATGACCGTAGCGCAAGTGCCACAGTCCGACTTGCTGTTCCACTTGACCGGTCACCATCGCTCTGTCGCTTCGCTGGGGCTTGAGGTCGAAATCCATGCAGTACAGCTTTCCAGACTGCTTCCCAACGGCCACGGTCTGGCCGGCGTTTTCGACGATCACGGTTCCATTG
Source organism: Culex pipiens pallens (assembly GCF_016801865.2). Lineage (NCBI taxonomy): Eukaryota > Metazoa > Arthropoda > Insecta > Diptera > Culicidae > Culex > Culex pipiens. Next base: position 106,231,984 of record NC_068938.1, read on the forward strand.
TAAAACACAACCTTCAAACCGCTTTCTCCCATCTTTCGCAGTGACAGCAAATTGACTGACAGATCAGGTATAAACAACACTTTTTCGATGTTTATCCTGACACTCGCGCCGTCCACTGCAGCAAAAGCGACTACACTACCACAATGAAAAGCCGACAGCGTGACCCCACTTTTTGCTGTTTGAACTGTCACCGGCTTGTCAAGCTTCTCCAGGCTGTCAAAAAGCGACCTGTCATTGCACATGTGCTCCGACGCACCGCTGTCTAGATACCACTTTGATGAGGTAACCGTACTTGCAGCAATGGCGTCGTCGTTCCCTTCGGTGGCCACAAACGTGACGGCTTTGGACACGTTCGCCTTCGGGGCACTTTTCTTCGGCTGGTGGTCTTTGTTCTTCGGGCAGTGCACTTTCTTGTGCCCAACTTCCCCGCAACTGTAGCACCTCAGCTTGGCCCGCGTCCTCCCGGCAAACGCAGCACCTTCGGAATCCGCCTCTTGCAGCATACTCTTCCGCTTCGCCTCCACGTCGAGGTACTTCTTCCGGACGAGATCCATCGTGAGCTTCTCCGTCACGGCCTCCATTGCTGTCGTGATGGCGTCGTACGATTCGGGCATGGTCAGCATCAAGTGGCATATAACATCTTCATCGTCCATCTTGGCGCCCGCCCCCTTGATCTCCCGCACGAGCTTGTCGAACCGCAGGAAGTGTTCTTCCAGCCGCTCGTCTTCCCGGAATCGCATGGAGAGCAACTTGCGCTTGAGTATGAAACGGTTGGCAATACTCTTGCGCTCAAAAACCTCGTGGAGTCCGTCCCAAATCTCCTTGGGGCTCTTTTTGTCCTTCACGTACTCCAAGTAGCTGTCGGCGATGGACTCGACCAGTACCGACCGACACTTTTTGTCATGGCGAACGCGTTTGAGCTTGAGCAGCTCCTTCTCCGCTTTCTTGTCCGCCGCATCGCTCTCCGGGATCTCCCAGAACGGCTCCGTTTCAGCCGCCGTCTCGACGCAGTGCATAACCTCCAATTGGTCAAGGTAGACCTTCATCCGGAAGCACCAGTTGTTGAAATTTGTGCCGTCGAACGACCGGATCTTGAGGGTTTTCGTGTCCTCCTCCATCGCGCGCGCGTTCTTCTACCGGTTCTACTCCGAATTACCGAGTACAAAACCGAAACTTTTCAACAACGTGGTTATGTGAACTTATCTGGGCCCATAACCTTTTAATGTCGGAGGCGTGAATAAAATGCAACGTGTTGCTTTGTACAGACAACAGAACAGACTAAATATATTTGACGTACTATATGTACACGTATAAAAGAAACCCAATCAATTGTGTAAAATCAGAACACAGAGTACACTGTTAACAGTCACCAGAGTGAATGACAATATTTTTATAACTTTTTCCAAAATTGCGTAAGTTAAAGTGAAACGTGTTACTATTCAGATGATGCGTATGAAGTTGGGTTGTTAGCCTTTAGGCAGGCAAATGGTTTATAATGTTAAAGGTTTTTCGCAATTTTCAAACCCGTGTGTTATAGGAGGTTCTGAAAGGATTCACAGTTGCAGCATTAGTTGGGAAAACTGGAAGTTGCTGATAGATCTTCAAATCGAGGGAGGATCAATGTGACTTTGAAATGTGTGTGTTCATTTAACAATGCTGTAGTTATTGCTTATTGCGAGATAAAATCACGTTTCTCCTTCGCTGTGACTGATTGGAGATTATAGCCGCCTTACTTCCGCAGTGTAAAAATCAGCAAATTGAACTGAAATTCTACGTTGATTTGGCTGTCAACTTGATTTGTTTTGAATATTTTCCAAAAAGTGATTATCTTGCAGTCGTATCACCGCGCGTGAACTCTAATTATTGACGCCCGCGATAATATTGTATTAATTAAAAATATTAAATATGCTGATTAATCCCATGACACAACGGTTGGTTGAGTTTAAAAGTAGACTTATTAAAACTGTGTTTAATCAGCATTGCTTTTACCTGAGAAAATAATGGTTCGTTTAGTACAACAGTCAATATAATCATGCACGGCTTCGTCGCGTTGTGTCAGCCGTGGCTTTAAATCGAATATATATGAAGTTATGAAACGTCCATTGTAGAAGGGGAGATATTTCGCCAAATTAATAACACCGATGTGGTCCAAAATGTTCTGATTTTATTGTGATCGAAAAGTCCCCCAGAGCCTCACACACGAGGTACTGAGGTTTTGCTTACAGAGCATTAATCGAGCTACTTGCTTTAATCGCGGCGAGGTAAACGAAGTTTAGCTTTGTTCGCAGTTTGGGTTATTGTTGTCGGCTGTGCTGACGATGTTGGTGGCGTCGATCAATTATGCGGAAAGCAATTTCCGTAACTTATATAAATCATGCATCTGTAATACTGTACAATCACAGAGAACAGATGTATATCATTGAACAAACAGCATTAAAAAACGTGTGTAAAAATTCAAACCAAAATACGTTGAAAAGAGCTAGGGTGTGCACCATCCGCCTAGATAGCGCCACTTCCAAAATCATGATGGCCTACAGTAGCAGAACGTTGGACCATCTAATCACTGCATAAAACATTCCGTACGAACGACATCAGACCAATGTCTGACTGCCCTTCATCAGAGGGTTGTAATTTTACGCGCCAAAGAAGGTAAACAAAACGAAATCGGACATAACATGTGTAAAGGGACTATTTTAAGTTTAAGTATTTTAAGTCGCTTGATGTTTTCGTTAATGTTAATGCATTTTTGCATTATTTTTAGTCAACTGGAATTATACAGAAGTGAATTTTATATTTAAACGAGATTAACATTTATTTTCTTTCGAAATTATTGAGCCTTTTTAATTGTTAAGTCAAGTATTCTCAGCCGCGACGGTGGCGCCGCCAAGCGTATCCTGCACACTCTAATTTCTTTGATGCAAGATTGTATGCAACGCATTTTTTTTTGTTCTCACGGTTTACAACCAAGTTAGAACCAAGATGTACATCTGTTCTCTGTGGTAATATCGAGCAAAAAAACTAATTTTGACCATTTGCTCAAATATTTCCCACAGTTCACCAAACGCAAACTTCGGAACGCAAAACGCAAAATTTTTTACGGGGTTGAAACCATTTGACAGCAACAGGCAACAAAGGAATGCGATCAAAACAAAGGAGAAAAAAGTGGGTGAGAAAAGCAATTTGTCACTGAATGGCAAAAAGTTTCAGCTTCGATCGATAAGGGAAGGTGAGTTTGGTTTTCTCGGGTGAACACGAAAAAAAAAAGAAGTTAATTTTATCGCGTCGAGTTTGCAGCACCGAGTCTCACCACTGCTGGTCGTCGTGGTGGGCACATTGTTGGCCATTCGTCGTTGCTGTTGCCGTTCGCCTCCTTCACCTTCGCCTTCGACGGCCTCCGGATCCGGGATGGCGTCGTCGTCGTCGGCGGTGGCGGCCGGGGGCGGTGCTCCGTCGACGGGTGGTGGCGGCGGTGGTCGATTCTTTGCGAACCCCTTTCCGGATTACGGGGGTGGACCGGTGGTGAAGAACGATGACCACATCCGGAGTTTGGTGCAGTCGTACGTGAATCTGGTGGTGGACAACACCCGGGACGATCGGAACACGGACCACCGCGGGGATTTGTACGTGGGCGATGCTGGGATCGCGTACATGTTCCTGCGGTTGCACGAGTGTGGCCTGTTTGGGCCAGACGCGCTCCAGTATGCCAAACAGTACGCGGTCAGTGCCAAAGCGAAAGCGGTCCGGTACGCGATCAAACCGGAGGAACGGTGTTCGTTTCTGTGCGGGAATGCGGGGATCTTTGCCGTGTCGGCGGCCATTTGCCACCGGATGGGCCAGCGGCAGGAAATGGACGAAGATCTGCGGAACTTTGCGTCCGGAATTACGGTCTGCAAGCGGATCGACTTTAACAAGAACGGCAGCGACGAGTTGCTGTTTGGCCGGGCCGGCTACCTGTCCGGGATCTACTGGCTGCACCAGAACATCGACAAGCGACTGTTTGCGCACGAAACGTTGACCGTGATTGCGGGCGTAATGATTGAAAGTGGCAAGCGCTACTCGGCGGCCCACCGGAGTCCGGTTCCGCTGATGTACCACTGCTGGGGCGACGAGTACCTTGGGGCGGCCCACGGCATATCGGCCATCATGCACATGCTGCTGGAGTCACCGTTTCAGGTGGGGATCTTGTCCCTTTCATGTTGAGTTTTAAGCTAATCAACATCCCCTTGTTACAGGCCAACCCCAACGGGAACGAGATGGCCGCCGTCCGGGCCACCGTCAACTCGCTGCTCTCGCTGCAGGACGCCGACGGGAACTTCCCCGTCACGCTGCAGGACTATCTACAACGAAGCCGGGACGAGCTGCTGGTCCACTGGTGTCACGGCGCCCCCGGCATCGTCTACCTGATGGCCAAAGCTTACCTCCTCTTCAAAGACCCCAAATACCTGCAGTCGTGCGTGCGCTCGTGCGACCTCGTCTGGCGGAAGGGCCTGCTGCGCAAGGGGCCCGGAATCTGCCACGGCGTCGCCGGCAGCGGCTATGTCTTCCTTCTGCTCTACAGACTGACATCGAACCCAAAGTACCTCTACCGGGCGCTCAAGTTTATGGAGTTTCTCACCCACGAGGAGTTCATCCGGTACGCGCGCAACCCGGACCGGCCCTTCAGTCTGTACGAGGGGTACGCCGGCACCGTGTGCTTCCTGCTCGATCTGCTCCGGCCGGAACAGGCCGCCTTCCCGTTCATGGATGTGTTCGATACCAAGTGTTAGAGATGACGACGACGACGAAACAGTTGATAATTATGCTAATGATAATGATGATGGTAAAGATGATGATGATGATGTTCTTGTGTACTGTGTACCACTCAAACAGAAACGATAATAATAATATTATGATACAAAACATTATTACAACACACACAGCAGTAGCAGTGCAGTAACAGGCTCGAAATTCGAAGTTTAGATGTGTCTCACGTGAATAAAAATTAATTTAACGATTCCTTTTCACAACTATGCACCGTACTAAAGTGTGGAAATTATTTGTTCAGGACTGGTTAGGATATCACACGAATCCATGTGATTTATGATAAGTTTTTAAACTGATTTACCTTTAAAATATTTATTTTTGTTAAGTTATTGTAGTTTTATACTTTTGCTAATAAATATTTTTGTTTAAACATACCAATCTGTTTTATTTTCACTTCTCCGCATTTTCATCTTGGTTGTAATTTTCGTTTTATTTTTAACTGTTCACATTTAATTTATTTACTTCAAATTGTTTTACATTATTGTCGGCCAAGGGCTGCAAGATTCCAAGTATCCACAGTGCAATAAATAAAGTTCCCAGTCCTGCTAGTTTGAACTATGTTTTAATGCTTTTGGATACTAGGGATGCCCAGGTGCAGGACATCCTGGAAGGAGCGGAACTGACTGTATCGGCAGTCCTGTTCGCGACTGTCGTAATCAGGGAAGCGATCCGCCAATTGTTGGTTGTTAGTATTCCTGGTTATGAGAGTCTGAACAGTATAGCTCTGGTCCTGCATCAGTTCCCTATCCTCATGCCTCCCCGTATGTTAGATGATGACTTGAACATCTGTCTAGCTGGCGGTTGATGATGTCCATGTTTCGAATCGTGGTGATTGCCCTGTCTTGTCACATGTATTTACGTAACTGACGTATAGGCGAGTGACAAGGTAGCACTATAATGACGAAGTATGATTGCGTGGACGGCCATCACTAGGGAGTTCCGTAGTGATTTTTCAATGGAGCGTAGCCTTGGTTGTGAGCTGGCAGCCTATTCTAGTCACATTCAAAGTGAACTGTTTGTTTGCAACAGGAGTTGCGCCCTTTTGGGAAGTTACTCCGGAATTTAACGATCCTTAGGGAGGATTCTCCAGGACAATCATATTGAAATAGCCGAATGAGGAGGGCACGGAACAACGCAGTTGGTTTGGGTGCATACCTAGATTAGCTGTGTTGTTTTGGGTAAGATTGGGTTATTCGTGAGTAAGAAGATCATGTATCAATGCATCTTTTTTGTCTTCATTTTCATGTCATGCCTGGGCCTACGACTGGAGGACGGTCGCACCAGGACAACCGAATCAAGACGTCTCCGGTGTGATATCTATCACATTGGAAACAACAGCAACAACAACAGCCTGATTGCACTCAGGTTCAGGAAAGTATTTGTATCGTTATTTTATAGTTTTTATATTTTATTAACATCCCTTTCTTTGCAGAGCATAGACAACAATAACAAAGCGGCAATGTGGGAAAGGGAAGTCATTTGTGATTGTAGAAGGTATTGTTTTGATTCACAGCATGTTGAACGAACTGTTGTGAATGTACCTAGAACATCGCAGCACGGGGTTTTTCTTCTGCACATTTCCAACAACAGTTCTTGTTCGGTAACTTGGCTGAGAATGTAGCACAGTTACTGAATGTTGCTCGCAAACTGGGCTGAACGAAAAATGACGAGGGGACCGATGCATAACATTTTCTCTACAAATGTAAAATGATGGTTGCTTAAATTTCTTTCAGAGCTCACCTTTAATTTTGACTTAACATTTAATTAAAACTTAAATATGATTTCTAATTTGCTGTTTGTCTGCTTTTTAAGTGGGCTACAGCCCAAGTAGTCCAGTCAAACAAGCTCAGTTATCGAACAAGTACTGTACTTTAATTTCGCTTCACTCATCTTTCTACTCTTCTGCTCTCATTTCCCAATAAATACTGAAACGTGTTTTCCCTAACAAAAACAGTTTCCCTTAATATGCGAACGATTTTAACTTCTGTTTATCATTGATCTTTCCTTTACCTATTTTCTTATTTATTTATTAAAATGTAATTTCCATCGGCTCCTACTCTTCTTTCTTTCAAACTACAATTATTCTTTCAGTATCGAACTTTATGTAGTTTGCTTTCCTTTATTGTCTATTGTTTAAATCTACGCCCTTTTCTTCAAACAAGTATGGTTCGAGTCCTTACTTAATATATTGAATGATCAAAGTCACACACATAACATTATTGTACTTTTGATAAATTTTTGAATAACATGCTTAGGTTCAAAACATTGTAACAAAACACCGCGACAGAAGAAATAGCAACAGATTAACACGATTCAACATTAGGGAAGATTTAAGGAGAAAACAGTACACAGTAAATAACAATTAGTTTTTGAATTCAAACTAAAAATTAAACAGTTTTTTGCTTTACTGAAAATTGATAGGCACACTATAAATGGTTAGGCGCTTATACTTACATCAAACCCTACGTAATGTACCACCCCCGGCCGAGTTAAAATGCGTAACCGGAAAAGAAGGTGTGCATGCCTGGCACGAACACTCAAAGCGTGTTCTAGCGTGCTGCTCGTACTGACTCAGAGCAAGGGTGAGATGTAGGTGTAAGGGCAGTGCGTGTTCGTCGGGAACCTGGTGCATAAGATCGGTCAAGGCCCGTTCTTACACTGAAAATTGCGAATTGCGAATTCAAATTGTTTTATATTATTGCATTGAATCGAATCCATTTGGGTAAAAAAAATCACTTTAACAACTAATCCTAACTTAAAACTAAAAAAAAACTAAATTCATTGAAATATTCAAAATCATTAGAACGAGTAAACTACGAACTGCATTTTAAGATGAATCCCGCATAGTCATGAACTATATAACTACTTTATGACAAATAGTTACTCAACTATTTATCAAATGGTCTCTACTATTCATTAAATTGTAACCCAACTATATATGTACGATATATCAAACCATTAATTCCATTCCCAAAATAGTTTTGGTCGATTTTACTATATGAGAAATTAGTTGTTAGGCAGAAAACTATATGAGGTTTTCATACATATGTAAATATTTTTATAAACTTGGATTTTACGTCAAATAGTCATTGCCCAAAAAATTGACTATTCCCTATATAGTTTCTGAAAAACTACTTTACCGACACTACTTTGCCGACACTTAAAAAAAGACCGCAAAAATGAACCCTACAATTGTTGTGATAACTACTTCGGATATAATCAAATTTGATTTTTAAGTTCTATCGATAGTTGGTGAATGTTTACCGCCATTATATGTGATGTTATTTACGTTGCTGCCGAACTGCTGCCGCCTTATCCGATTTATCTATATCTGTTGGTGGTTTTTCAGTGGTTTTGGTGACATGTTGTGTTAGAAGGGAGCAAGCTCGGGGGCAAGTATTTTTCGATAAGTCCAAGTAGTCCAAACAAAAGATCGCATAAAGATTTCTGATGAACTTACAGTAAATTTTAACGTTACAAAACGATAAAATATATTGTCATTTTGGCAGTATTTTAACAGTAGACAGCATCGTTTTTTAAGATAATTTGCGTCGTATTTTGGGATTTTACCATAAAAAAGGGGGGTTGTTATGCACCGGTACCATAAAAATTTCGAAATTTTTCCATACATTTTTTTTCCAAATACGACGCATTTTACTGTTAATCTAATGTTGCATTTTTCATCCAAAAACTCGTCCTAACTATAGAAAACATCATACATCAATAATAAAAACAGCAAGCATTACAATGGATTACGCAGTAAAATTATAGTCCTTTATCATTTTTTTTCCTACTAAATAGTACTGTTTTCACTCTATCCGTACATTGAAATAAATAATCATTGCAGTGAATTTCACAGTAAAATTATAGTTTATTATCGTTTGTTTCCTACTCAATGGTACTGTAAAAACTATATTCAAACAGTACAATGAATTGTAGGTACAGTAGAATGTATTTTAATTTTAATTCGTTTTGTTTACATTTCACTTTTGTTTTAATTCTATTTGCGTTACCAACACTCCAAACTGCAACTCCAGCGACTTTTTTTTTCTTTGGAGATCTATCTTCAATGCTGGAGCCGGTATTAGTTCACGTTCGTTCTCAATTCTCGTTGTGAAAGATGAGCTCGGGAAACTCTGGTAGCTTTTGTGTTCCGGCGTGGGTTTCTATTCAATTCTGTGGATTGCGAATGATTATTGGTAAATAATAATTATTTTTTGGCAACTCCCGCTGCTTTGCGGTGAAACTTACCCAACGAGAAATGGGATTCAAGCCTGCCGCGAGCCACCGTCTTCAAGGAAAAGACCGGATTAATCTTTTGGTACATAGACGAGTACCTGAGGAACAGTATAATAAATTAGTTGATGTGGAGAATTATGTTCCAAATTATCGAAAAAGCTTACATTGTTCTTGTACTCGACGACCTCATCCGTGTCTTCCAAGATCTCAACGAAGAGCACATCGTTTGTTAGCTCTGGTTGAGGTTCCTCTTCTTGCTTCCTGTCTGACCAGGACATCCGGAGACGGATGTCCAATTTTGTTGTACATACTAGTCCGCTGGAATTAAAGAATTTATCCTCGTTATGATTTCAACAAATGATTCTTTTAAAATTTAAATCAGCTTACCACAAAGAGAACCGCTTACGTGAACAGCATTGGTGTGGGTAGAAGGGATTCATTCTGCTGGTTACAGGTTTCACGGGGCACGGTGCGACGGATACTGCCAACAGTGACGAAATCGGCCGGTGATGAACGACATGAATGGAGAAAGGAGTTTGAGTATAGGCAGGTGCAGAGGGTTACTCTGTGGTTGGAGTTCGTCGCTGGTGTAGTTCCTCGGCCAAATAGAGCGCCAACAGCTTCAAATGATCCATGGTCGAAATATTCCCTGTTGGAAACCAAATACAAAAGATTGTTAAAACGAGCTGCCCAAGCAAGAAAAATGCCTGCTGCTACTATTTCCAATGCAACAAGTGATTTGTTGACATTTTTCGGCATCCTCCGCAACGTCAAACCATACCAATTTGTTGCTGGATCTTTTCCGGAAGAGATCCGACACCAACTTCGGACTGGTTTGACGTTTGCGGAAGGTGCCGAAAAGTTTGGTAAAATCACTGCTTGCAAAAAAAAAGTGGGGAGGGACTCCGGTCTCCCCCCACGAACACAGTTGGAAACAATTCCAAGATCCAAATTTCCCCACTCTCGAAATACTTACCTAAGTTGCTGAAAATTGTCGTTCCACACCTAGTCACAATCTCGGAGTAATTCCAGCTTGGTACCCGGCGGGCCTTTTCAACAAAAGACGGGAACTAAATCGAAATATGCTTGGGCATGCGCCCAATAAACTTTCACACGCGATTTATTGCGGAAAATTCGACACCGAAACCAACAACTACGCGGACATGATCGAACACGCGTGAGTGAAAAAGTTTGACAGCTCGATGGTGCGTTCGTTTGAGTACGCTTCATGTCACTTGCATTGGCGTTCGTTTGGTAAGCTTGTGCTGCACAATAAAGCTTTTTTTTTTGGTAGCTGATTTACTCTGTTTTAATTGGGTACTAAAGCCCTATGTCATTTTTTATGTACAACGGTAAAAAACACGATTAAAAACCATTTGTGATCACTTTTTTTCATTTTAATGCAAAAAAAAATGTTGACAAGACAACATTTTTTCGATGGTTCAACTATGGTCCCCTTGGAACGCTGTCAAGTAGGAGCTTTTCTGTCAAGAAGGACCGCGAGGTTAATTTTTCAAAATTGATTTAAAAATCTATTTTAAACTCTTTGTGGTCGTACAAAGGGTCATTGTACTCAGAAAAATAAGCTTTATCGCTGTAAACAAGCTTCATTTCAGGACCCAATTATTTGTAGAAATACAAAAATAAATACCTTGAAAAATCTACAATCAAGCAAACAAATATAATTGGGCCAATGTCGAAGCGTAAACAAAGAGAAACTCCATCACGTTAGTTGATATTCCAAGCAAAACAATGGTTATGGGCTGATGTGGATTTGTAAGCAACAGTCTGTCTTGATCACGTCAGTTCGTGTTTACATAAAAAATGAGCAGGATAGACTGTTGTTTACAAATCCACATTGGCTAATTTACATTATTTTACTTGATTTACATTAGATACAAAAAAGATCTCGAGTAGGTGGACTATTTTTTATACTTTATAATTAAAACAAATGACAGCTCGCTCAACCATGTTGTGTTTGTTTGAGGAGGGTCGCACGGTTTCGGTGTAATGGTGCGTTCGGTACAAGAAGGTCGCGCTATATACACTCAAACCTCGATGGTTTGACACCAACTGTTGTCAAACGAGCGGGGTCACGTTTTAGTTTGACACCCCTTTCACACGGAGTTCACACTCACTACCAAACGTTTGTTTTGATAGTGTGCGAGAGTGCCGTGTAAAAAGTGACAGTTCGTCACTTTTTAGTTTGACTTTGACCAACCAACGGGGTACAAACTAAAAAAGTGTCAAACGAAAAAGTGACCAACCACCGGGGGTTGGTTGAGTGTATAGAGCTTTATGACGTTTCGGGTACGCATACTAGCGCACCATATGATTTTGCTGGGCGGACAAAATTTAACCTCACTTTTTTTCGTGTACGTACACGCAATACATACGCACGTAGATAATCAAAAATCAAAATCAAAAATTTTTAAATGTTGATATGTTGAAATGTTGAAATTTTGAAATGTTGAAATGTTGAAATGTTTAAATGTTTAAATGTTTAAATGTTGAAATGTTGAAATGTTTAAATGTTTAAATGTTTAAATGTTTAAATGTTTAAATGTTTAAATGTTTAAATGTTTAAATGTTTAAATGTTTAAATGATTAAGTGTTTAAATGTTTAAATGTTTAAATGTTTAAATGTTTAAATGTTTAAATGTTTAAATGTGTTCCGGTTGACCATCCCTATTCCCCCAACTGGCAATGCACACCCCTGTGCATTTGACAGTTCCCAGCGTGCGCCGTGACAACAGCTAAGTCGCGAACATAAACACAATCGAATCGGACGCGGTTTAGTTTTAGTTAAAGTTTCCGGCGTGTTTTCTTTCTCCTTGGTTCTGCCTCGTCGGACCAGTCCAAGGTCCACCAAAACATGGTCCTTCGGAGTCCGGATAGTTTTTCTCGCGAATCAGTGGAAATAGAAAAACTGGTCCAAATTCGGAACGCCCATCTGGTGCGAGTGAGAGGGGAGTTGGCGGCAGCTGAGAACCTGGCCGGGCGGAAAGCGACCCTTGGCGAGGCCCAGGATCGGCTCAACCTTCTCCGGGAGCTTGCTGGAGACTTCCGGCGAACGCAGACGGCCATCGAGGAAGAAGAAGAAAACCCGGCAATGCACGACTATCGGGAGGAGGGAGGAGTTCAACGAGTCCTACTACAGCGCGATGAACATCATGGAGAGGTACGTTACGGCCAACAAACCGGCAAAATCGGGTTTCCGGACAGCCGGATGCAAAACCACCAACATCCAACGCGACATCCGAGATGCGATGCAGTTGTTTCTCGAGACGCAACGCGCCACGATAAAAGATCAGCTAGGGCCGGATTTGGAGGAAATGCTCGACCAAGCTGAGCGGTTGCTGTCATCGGGAGATGCCAAGGAGGATCCGGCCTACAACAACAACAAACCGGAAGCTCAATCCGGAAACGGAAATAGTGCGGAAGTGCCTGCGAAGACGCTTCGGGGAATCGATGGCAATCTTCCCCAAGCGCGGATTCACAACGATTTGGATTTTGAAGCATCATTGCTCACTTTTGGGGATTAGGAGGAGGTTCCGAAGCCGCAGCAGCTTACTCCTTCTAGTCAGACAGCCACAGTGCTCACTCGGATCAAGGATGAATGCTTTATCGTGCGACTTCCGGTCGACGATTCGGAGCATACTGTATCGGAGACCAACCACCCGGATAATAAGGAATCAACGAGCAAAAACGGGTTGGCAACAAGCGTGGAGGTAACGTTTGCGGCAGGAAAACATCGTCGCCGGCACATGTTGGTGGTTGTGATGGACCGACACCGCGTTCCTGTCGAGATACATGAAGCTCAGCAACAAACAAAGAAGGCGAAGCGGAAGGGCACATTCATCGGGAAATCAGGCGCAGTTCCCATCCCGCTGAGGCGGCAGAACAAGTGGGAACTCATGCACAGCCCATCAAGCGAGATCTGGAGTCGATGGCATGTCCTGCATGCCAGCGTTCAGGGAGGCGGACCTCGGATTCAGATAAGCTACGATGGAGGAGGAGTAATCGGACAAGACAGGAGACGACCGGATGGCGACACTGCGGAGTGCAAAGGCGAATCACGTGCGAATGGTTTGAAGGGTCTGCGTGCGGATATTGGGTTGAGACACTCGTGCCTCAAGGCGGGGGAGTATGTTCCGGTTGACCATCCCTATTCCCCCAACTGGCAATGCACACCCCTGTGCATTTGACAGTTCCCACAGTGCACCGTGACAACAGCTCAGTCGCGAACATAAACACAATCGAATCGGACGTAAATAAAGCGGTTTAGTTTTAGTTAAAGTTTCCGACGTGTTTTCTTTCTCTTCGGTTCTGCCTCGTCGGATCAGTCCAAGGTCCACCAAAACAAAATGTTTAAATGTTTTATTTCCTAATTAGTAATATGTTAAAATGTTGGAATCCTAAAATATTATTTTTTAGAATTTTAAAATTATTAAAATTTCTAAAGTTTTTTTGTTATTTAAATATTTTGATATTTTTATATTTTAATTTTTTTAAATTTTTTTAATTTGAAATGTTTAATGTTAATATTTTTTTTATACTTTTTAATTTTGATATTGTGTTTGAGTAGGATCCGAATACCTCTTGAGTTAAGTGGTCCTTCAATTAAATAAAAAAAAATAAAAGCAGTTTTTCAGTACGTAACTAAGACATAACAATGGATCTTACTATTGCTAAAAAATAAAAATAAATACATCATCATATTTCTAATGTCAAAACCATGCAATTTGATGTATCCATACATTTTACGGTAGTTTATTTGTTATGACTTTATAAGACTTCCAATAACAAAACCTTCCAATTAGCTGTAACCATGAATTGTATAGTAGCTTCATCACCATTCCAGTAAAGTTTGAAAAAGTCAACTATAAACTTACAATAAATATTATAATATGTATTGTAATTGCATGGTTTTAACAGTGCAAATCATCATATAATTTTATGCGGGAATTGACTCATTTTATAGTGAACAGTAATAGTCTACCATGTAGTACACATATTTTTGGTGTATGGTAAGAACAGCATGCCTACTTTTTCTGGAATAGTGAAAGTCAATTTCATGAGCCCTCGTAACATTTTTCTTCTTTTGGGGAGTTTTCTGATAATCTGAGGAGAAGTGGGGGTGTTGAAGGTTCTCTATCATCCAGAGGAATCGAATGTGATCAATTTACTTGATAAAAGTTGAAATCCCGCATAAACGAGAACCTTAAAAAAACTTTTTGTTAAATGGTTTTCTCACCATTTCAGAAATCGCAACTACTATTTGAAAAATGGTAGGGAAACCTTAAAAATACCATATCGGAAATGGTACCCTACCATTTTTCATAAAGTTCGACCATCTGAGATGAGGGTGGTTAGCAACGGTAACCTTAAAAATTCCCGAACAACGTTTCGTCAAATTACCATTTGTGTAATGGTAAAAATAAAGTCAATTTTCGCGAAAAAGCGACCTTTTTCCACCGGTTTTTACTGTTTCAGAAATGGTTTTTAAATGATATTTTAAGGTTATTCTTACAATTTTTAACCTTGCTGCTACTATTTTAGAAATGGTTCGTAAATGGTTTTTAAGGGTTTTTCACGCTATTTTTATTAAGCACTACTATTTTAGAAATAGTTTTTATATGGTTATTTAAGGTTAATTCTTTTTAATTACTTTTTGATAAATGGTAAATTTAAGTTATCTTACAAATTTACTACTATTTGAAAAATAGTTTTGGAATGGTTTTTAAAAGTTTTTCTTACTTTTTTTACCCACCTAATTTTAACACAATTGTTCACTTTTTGACTAATGGTTCACAACAATAATATTTTTACTTTACCGGCTTAAATTCTAGTTGCATGTCGATTCTGTTTAGTTGATCATACTGCCAAAATCGTCAAAACCTGAAAAAGTAATAAGAAAAAAATCACAAAGTATCAAGTTGAATATAATATCCAAATATCAAAGGTACTTATCTGATGATTAAGATTGATTGATGCCAATCGTTTGCTCGCTTGGTCGCATCCTCGACGGAACAATATTATCGGACGGCTGCCGGCAAGATCTCTTTTGATTACCGATCGAATGCACCAGCTGTTGCGTTTTTATCAAGTTCTCCACGGCGCTGAAATGATTAACAAGAAAAATATAAACAAAGTATCTGGTAAATCAAATGATTTGTTTGAAAATTATACCTGCGCACAAAACGTAAACAACAACCAGCCGCACAAACGTTTCACTTCAGACTGTTTTGTTTTTTGCCTGCGCTTGCCTGCGTGAGAGCAGGTAACGGAGCGTAGCGAGAGAAGAGAAAAGAGAGAGCGCGCAAGGCAAATTTAATTTTGCGTTGAATCCAAAATGTTGTTAACTACCTATTGTAAATTGATTTAGAAATACAAATATTGCTTAAAGAATTGAAATTAATAAACAATAATTGAAGACACGAGATTCTGCAATCTGCATTCAACAGAAAGCGAGCCCTAACGATGTCAAGGGGGTTTGTCCGTGTGCTCTTCCGTTCACTCCGTGTGTTCCCAAAGAATCCAAACGATTCCAATCAGGGACCATTACCAGAAAGTGCAACATACCCTTAGTTTAAAGATATCGAGCGTGATCGCAAACAAGATTAGTACGTTTTCTTTGATGTTGGTGTAGATTCTGCGAAACGAAAAATACCTTTTGCAGAGGTTCAGAAACTCTATTTCGTTGGAGTAAACATCTTTCCACCTTTGTACTCGTCAACGGCGCTCACATAATCAGGCCAGATTGCCAGCAGATGCTGCGGAATGAGCTTCGGCGCAGACGGATCAAAGATTTTCCGCAACATCACTATTATCTCCAACACCTTCATTATTATAGAACTGGATATTTTCCGACATCTGCTTCCGTTTTTACATCAAACGGATTGTGAACGTGTGTCCGTCGATTTCATTTTCCGACTGCAGAATAGTTTCCGTGTTGGGCATCTTCTCTGGCAGGAACAGCAGAACACCGTCGAACATCTTGGCGTTTCCGATTACCTCTTGATGCTGGTTGATTTACTTCGATCTCGCCACCTTCGAGTCCACTAACGGATGGAAGCGCAGAGCTGAACCGGTTTACCCATTATTCCCATCCACTTGACCGGATCCCATTCCACCGTTTCGGTGATCGTGATCTGCGATATCTGTTCCGTCAGATGAGTCTTGCTTATGTCGCTCCCACTCTGTTCGTCCGCTCGAGTGTTCATCAAGTGCCGAAGAAATCGTACTCGCCGAATCATCTGCCATCGGAACCGATCAGCCGGATCCCAGCGGCTGCTCCAACGATCTCCGAATAAACTGCGCCCGGCCATGACCGAAAGTGGCGGGCCAACGATCGACGACACGCCGACCTGCCGTCCACTCGGGTCGACCGTTGGATCGCTGCGCGTCTGGAAGCTGGTGAACGCCGATGCTTCCGCATTCCACCGAAACCTTGGTCCTTCGACGAGCTGGACTGCCTCAGTAGCGTTCGCACCAGATTCAACCGGGAAGACACACTGCGCCGGTTAGTGGCACTGGGGGAGGAGGACACAAAAGAGGAGGTGCATTTTTTTCTAGATCAACGCCTCTAGCCGTTCCTACATCTGCTGGATCTCGAACACCCGGCGACGTTTACGGAATCGCTCTGGAACAAACAAAAAAAAACTATTTAATCTGACACCACGGCCACCGAAAACTCTATTCGTAACGAGGTTAAACTTACCACCGTAAAAATCGTCGTCATCATCGTATTCGCGGCGACGATTTATGGTTTCTTTACGAGGCACTTTCCGGACGCGGAAAAACAAATTGCACGACGGAAAGAACCGGATCACGGAATCTGCTGAAAAATACAAGCACCGAAACGATGATGCAAGCTTTCGAGACTTGGCTTTTCACCGGATGACAGATGTGCCCGATGCCTGATGCGGTGTCAAAGTGCACTGTTAATGGAAGATGTTCACTTTGGTATTTTGGTACTTATTTTTGGGTAACTTTTTTTTAATGCAAAATAGCCAATCTTAAAATTATTATTATTATTATTTATAAGAGTAAGGGTTATTCTTCTATTATTACATGTTCATGGGAACATCATGTTACTCCATCGAACACCTTATGTTGACAGGGCTTTGAAAAGCTTCTAAAAAGCGGTCGTGCACGGTTGAACCGATTGATTTTTTTTGCCGGATAGCTAGTAGAAAATTTGCCCGATTTTCACCAAATTCATCTGGCGTTACGCAACACTTGGCTAGAAAAAGTGTGCCAAGTGTGTCTGAAATGCACGACATAAGTTCGCCGGCGCCAGACACTCAAATTTACCAGATTATTTTCCGAGTGGAAAAAACATAACATGGTTATGTCGCTGCCCATTATGACAGAAAATGTCCTACTAGACAGCACGTGCCGAGGGGACCATAGTTGATCCATCGAAAAATTGTTATCTTGTCAATTTTGTTTTTGCATTAAAATGAAAAAAAAACGATCAGAAAGATCGTGTTTTTTACCGATGTATACAAAAAATTACCTAGGACTTTAGGACCCTATTTAATGGGACATTTTAATTTGACACTTCGCTAATGAGTGCCTTGTTCACCTGATGATGATTTGCCTTGATCCTTGTTTTTAGAGTGCCTGTCAAAAATGAGTGTCATTGTTTTTGTTTTGCGTCAGTTGGTTCGCTGATTTTTTTTCCACCTCGTTTTGCAGCGTCCACAGCTCGCGGTCAAGATTTTGAGTTTTTTTTAACTCGGCTTGAACGGTTGGCATTGAGTCACACATTTCGCCAAAGCGCGTTAGTTCCACCGACGGCCCTGCTACGCATCCTTCACAAGGTGTTGGTGGCCATCCAGAAGATGCCTAATCAGTAGAGACAGAGGGTTGAAACGAAGGCGGAAGTGGTGTCGGCAATGGGGCGAATGGGGGAACTTCAATGGCACAGACGACCACGACGACGTTCGCCCGGCTGACAGCATGGAAGTGAACTTGAACATTGAAATTTCGGCCTCGAAGGCCACCATGCTGCGGGAACACGAAAGTGAGGGGTTTATCTGTTAGTGGAATCCGAGCACGGCGGCTGGCGATTGGCTCCAGTGACGTGAGGGCACGGCCCGCATCCTGGACATGTCGGACAATACTACGCACCCGAACCAGGACGTCACGTCGCTTAACTTTAACTGCGACGGAACACTGCTGGCCACCGGATCGTCCAACAGATGCGTACGAATCTGGCGCATACTAATCTGGATTTCCGAGACGACGGTGGACTACGCGGTCGTCCGGAGCAAGTCACTCGAGGGTGGCGAGGCTTCGCTGGTCACTGGCCACGAGGAGGCGTGAGCTTTTTAGTATCTGACGCTGTTGCATCTGTTTGTGGCGAACCGCGGGCTGTTGATGTGCATGTCCACCAAGGAGGCGCACGGCATTGCCGGGTGCGAGCGAGCTTCCCCGTCCCTGCTGAACGTGTGCAACGGGTTGCTCTTCTTGATGAGAGTTGAACTCGCTAGACTATTTTAAAACACGAATAACGATTGTTTCCTTCAGCTGGCCCGTGGTTGGAAGGCGCTTGATCTGCTCCACAGTCGGCCAAGGAACCGTACCTCATCAACTACACCAAGTCGTCGGACGGGTAGTCGGTTCCACCGGGATATATTCTAAATTTCCTACCTGAAAGCCCTGAAAGTTATCCAAAAGTTTGAGCACTACGGCACGTACGGTTGCACCAAAGCGTTGGCATCGACTTCTGCAGCTGATGATTTCCCCGACAGCAAGGTGTTCCTGTCGTACTACTTGATGCACTGGAATGCCAAGCCGACGGTTGACTAAGCGGTCATCCGGACAAAGCCGTTAATTAAGATTTCCATGTAGCTATATTACGACATCCATAGATTTAACTGTCTACAAAATAAGGATCTGAGATCATTTAATACAGCATTGTTGTGTGTACCCATTTTTCGCATATTTATTTGGTTCAAAACAGAAATGTTATTTAATTTATAACGCAGGTATATTCTTCAAAGTTAATCGTAATATTACCAACACGTAGTTTTATTTTTTACTTAAACTCGCTCATTATGAATAATGAACACTGAAAGTACATCATCCGCTGGCTGCGCTTGCTCTGCACCGCTACCAGGCCCAAATCCCCCGTCGTCTGTGCATTACCACAGTTTGCACGGACTTAGCAGAATCACCGACCGGAAGTAGTTGGCCAGTATTTCGATCATCCGCAGCCGCCCGCTCGTCTCCACGATGATCTGAATCGTATGCACCTTTCGGCCTTCCACCAGAACGCGGCCTCCAGCGGGTGGTAACCCTTTCTACCCGAGTTTTACTCCATCCCTTCGTTCTTGGAGGCTGCGGAACTAGCCGCCACCGCCTTTCTTTGCGCTTTGCGGCCTTGTCATTGGTGTGCGTTTGACCCTGCATCAGCCACTGGCCGAAGGTAAAGACTCCGGCCACGGGCCAACTGAAAGAAACAATCGTCATTCGTCCCTTAAAATAGTCCAGCAACTTCAACTCACATCAACCGGAGCAACCTGTTGCAAACGTCCAGCATGCGCCTCCTCGATGGACATGCACGTCCGCAGCCCGCGGGTCGCCAAAAATAGATGAGCGGCTATCTCCGGACGACCATGTAGTCCACCGTCGTCTCGGCAATCCAGTTCATCAAGTAGTACGACTGCAGAAACACCTCGCTGTCGGGGATTAACTTGGAGTGGATGATTTCCATCGCGTTGCAGTTTAGCGTAAAGT
Organism: Culex pipiens pallens; assembly: GCF_016801865.2. Taxonomy (NCBI): domain Eukaryota; kingdom Metazoa; phylum Arthropoda; class Insecta; order Diptera; family Culicidae; genus Culex; species Culex pipiens. The sequence continues at coordinate 106,251,778 of NC_068938.1, forward strand.
TGTTCAGCAGAAGGTGCTGCAGGATGATCCGGTTGCGTACGAATCATGGATCTGCTGCCGGAACGTTTCCGCGAGCAGCTGGGTGCCTCCGAAGGGTAGGCTATTTGGGATGGCGTAGACTACAGAGAAAGATTGTTTGAGTTTGAGAGATAAGTATTTCCTGATAAAATACTCACAGCTCGCCTTAACGGAAGGCTAGTAGTCCAGCTCACCTTATACAACAGAACCGTCTCGCCTTCGGCAGATCCTCGATCGCTTGAATGACCGCCAGTCGTTCTCAAATCTCATTTCACTTTCATTTTCACTCCATAATTCCCGCAGTCGTCATTGTCTTTCACCATCCATACAATCGTCGGGGAGGTCATTTTACTCGACCAGTGGAACCAGTCCATGTCGAACTGATTCCGATGAGCGAGCGCCACGTGCAGGGGTTTTTACAACCGGGAACAACATTTTCCGAGGAAGATGACCTTCCGGTAACACACGGAACGATGACCGATGACGAACGTGACGGGTAGCGCAAGAAAGTTTACCGCGGGCTGTGGAATCTGCTGCAAACCGTGAAGGAAAAAAATCGCCGATCTGACTGACGCAAAACACAAACAAAAACATCGACACTCAATTTTGACAGGCATCTCTCAAACCTACTCTGTAACTGAAAATCGCACTTTGCGGAGTTCGTTTTCGCACTTTATCATACGATTTTTTCAGTTCGACTGCGATTACACAAAAAAGTGTAATCGCAGTTGAACTGAAAAAATCGTATGAAAAAGTGCGAAAACGAACTCAGCAAAGTGCGATTTTCAGTTACAGTGTAGGATCAAGGCAAAGCAACATTCACCTGCAGGTGAACAACAATGTCCGTATATCCCAGTCACGGCGTTCTCACAGAATTCTTAAAGAATTCTAGCAGAGCGAAAATATTCTTACTAGAACTATGCCATCATCCTGCCAGAACATTGTAAGAATTCTCAAAGAATTCTAGCTCAAATGCAATAACCGGTTCTCACAGGAGCTGGCGAAATCAACCGGTTCTGTAAGAATCCTGCTAGAATGCTGCTGGAACTATTCTGACAGACCATCTGCTAGAATTCTGTAAGAATCCTGTCAGAACTATGCTGGCAGGCTGTTCTGTTAGAATCATGTTAGAATTTTATTAGAATGGCTAAGATTTATTTTTTTCTCCTCCATTGTTTTCAAATCAAACCCATTTAATTAGTTATTCGTATAATTTATTTCACAATGCATCATAACAAAGTATTTTTTTAATATTATTTGATCATGAACACTTTAACGCTTTAACACAGTTTGCACTTTCAACGGTATTGTTTACTTTTCTACAACATTGTTACCAATTATTGGAACGTCCGGCTTAGTCTGCTCCGTTCCGGCCATGCGATTCTTCAATACCAGTCAGCGGCAGTTCCTGTGCTGTGTTTCCTGGATCATCGTGGAATCATCTTTTTGATTTCCGGACTTTCACCAGTAAACCGCCTTGTTTATTTTCCTGTTAAAAAAAAGATTTATTAGTTTTCAAAGTCGGTTTTCTTGGACAATTTGCTTACCAACATTTCATGCTGCAGAAACATACGTCTCCCTCCTTCAACACAAGAATAAAAAAGAACTTGTCCAAACAAATTGACAAAATGGCGGGATTTGCATTCGCCACAAAGCGGTTTAGCGAAAATGACGTCATAATCGACAGTTTTTTTCTGTTAGAATTTTCTTATAAAATTCTGACAGAGTTCTAACAGGCCTGCTAGAATCATTCTAGCAGGATTCTAGCAGAACCAATTTAGCTAGAATTTCTCGTGTCTGGGATTTACCTTGATTGTTGTTTGCACATTGAAATTATCCAAAAAATTCAAATATTTTTAGACGAGATAAAAAATAAATATATGCCATCTGATTTTTTCGGGTTGATTTGTAGAAGGAAATTTGGTAAAAATTTTCTCTTTATAAAACAAACTAGTCAAATTTGCTTAATTTTAGTTATGGAGGGAAACGTTTTTGCAAACGGTAACTATTTTTCAAATGCTTATTAAACGATTCCATATGGTACTCAAGAATCGAGGTTAACAATTCAAACTTTAAAATAACCTAATGATATATGATAACCATTTCACAAAACATCCACAAATAGTTTTTTGAAGTCATCTAGAAAAAAAATCACCATTGCCAACTTTAAAATAACATTATGATATATGATAACCATTTCAGAAAACATCCACAAATAGTTGTTCAAAGTTATCAAGAAAATTGTTGACCATTATGAACATTAAAATAACTCTATTACGTATGGTAACCATTTAACAAATAGTTATCGAGGTCCGCCAAATAACATTATTACAAATGGTGACCTTATCTCATAAGGTTTTTTTAAGTTCCTCACCAGAATCGATATAGTTTTCGTTTATCCGGGATTTTTGTACCAATCGTTTAACATATAGTTGGATTATATAACAAACTGTAATTGTACTCCATACTGTTGAAATATTGTTTGAACTATTTAGACTTATAGAAATTTTTAATTCAAAATAGTATGGTGTATAGTAATTTTACTTCATGTAAGTTGACAAATTATTTGGATTATACAAACTTATCGAAAAAAATGTGGCCGCCATCAATTGTGTTCTACTATAGCATTTATAGTAGGTTTTTAGTTCTTACAGGTTCTGACTATAAAAATCTAAAATCTGTGGAATTTTGCTATATTGTTCTCAATAAAGTTGATAAATTGTTTGAACTATTTGGACTTGTACATTTTTTCGTTGAGTCACGTTGTCTAAACAATCCGAACTGTTTAGTGTAAGGTTATTGTACCCCAAATAGTTCAAAAATAGTTAGAATCATTAGATTTACTTCAATAAAAACGTCATCATTTGACGATCAGTTTCGTTATGGTTTTGTATAGTGCCGTAACTATATGATAATGGTTAAGTATGTGGTAACTACATCTCTTTTAGTAGTAATATAGTTTGGACTATTCCCCCGATGGTTTTTGATTATGCGGGATGCTCCAAGCGTTATTACTTGTTCCTGACGAGATTTGCACCTTCGCAGTGGTGCAGGTCACTACAGCCTTCACCCGTTGATGCTGGTTGGTTTTCCCTCGGTTGCTGACTGAAGCCTGGAGGTGTTGTATTCTCTGCAACTTTTTGCCGCCGATTCAACGGCAATGGCTGCAGATTTGGAATCACTCGAGCAGACCCCGCTCCTGGTGACGTCAAAGCAGGAAAATCCACGTCCGTGAAAGTTGGCGGTGTTTTGCGAAGATTTGGTTGGTGCCTCGTCGTTGCTTGCTGCCGAATTTTAACAAACTCAGCTCGTTTTGGGCAGCTCCGATTCTTCGTCGATTGGTCGCCACCACAGTTGAAGCATTTCGCATCGATGTGCTCGTTGATTGTATTGCAAGCTGCTCACCTCCGCAGGTTGCACAACGACTCTTCATGAAACAGTTTCCACGTTGAGAAATGTAACGCTCCGAACTGTCTGATGGTTGTATACAATCGGACTGACAAAGGCCGATCGGAGCGTTAAATTTCTCAGTGGGTTGCTAGTTCTCAAAAAAATCAACGCGGTCCTGTGAAATTTACCCAGAAAGAGTGGAAAACCAAACTTAAGTCTTACACAAATTGTAATTGTAATTGATTGTTTATTTGTGACGGGAGCCTGTTAGTTTACAACTTTTTATCAGGTTAAGGAGGTAACTTTAAGATAGAAAACGGAGATAAATAAACCAACCAAATGATTCCAACCAACAAATCAAAATTAAACCAACCACTTTAACGACCCCCAGGTCTTTTGTGGTCTCTATTGCAAGTTTCTGCTCGAACCTTGGAGTCCGAAGGCTTGAATGAGGAGTGCACCCAAACCCCGTCAAATCAATCCGAATTCTGAAACGGAATCTAGTTAGAATCGTACACAAATTCCGTTTCAAACGCAACAACCGGTTCCGTGTTCGAACCGGTTGTTGCGTTTGAAATGGAATTTGTGTACGATTCTAACTAGATTCCATTTCAGAATTCGGATTGATTTGACTGGGTGGTGTGAGGTCCCGGCGTAACGGACGCAGCTCATTAGCTGCCAGTCATCCTCCCGACCGCCCCTGACCTGTAGTCCGTCGCCGATTCCTCACGATGTCCTCCCGGAACATAATTCCGGTTCTGCTGGACCCACTCGCGCCGCATCACTACTCGTCGTTCCGTGCGTTTCCACCAACCGTTCCTCCATAACTGTCCTTCTCTTGTTTCCCCTCTCTCGAGCACTGTCGCTCCTCTCACGCTAGACTTCCATTGACACACCTCGTGTGCCAAGGGGTGGCACACTCGAAGAGGTCAGACCCTACAATCCCCCCTTGGTTTTATTTTGAAATACGTGACTGTTCATCCTGATAAATTGATAAAAGTAAAACCTTATCCACAATTACCTCCTCGCCATGATATACAGTGTAAACTAACCGGATATCGTTTCAATAAAATTACAATTACAATTAACTTTACATAGGAAACAATCATCATTACCATAAAATGTCAACCAAACATCGAGCTTGGTTTACTGCTATGTATCGCCAACATCGTATAATTATTTGCTATGCTATGCTGATCTAGAAAGTTGCAATAATACCAATAAACAAATGTTGACATCTGTGTTTGTTTCATTGCATCATCCCACATGACTAATAACTTCTAACTGTTATTTCTGTTATGATTGTACCTGATCTTAGAATGTTGCCTTAAATTGAGACGAACTCATAGAAATACTCATCGTTCGAAAATATGTTATAAAATACCTGTCGCCCTTCCCTCTCTCTTATAATTTTTTTTTTGTTTATTTTTTCCGACTTGAATCTCCAGCCTATCTGAAGTATTTCAGAAAATCATATATGTACTTAGTTGTAAACAAGTTCTTACCTGTTGTCTAATCATAATCTCGTATCAATTTGAACTGACTTTGAATTTTGTAAATCGTTCTATTCCTAAATCTCATAATTGATCCGCACAATAATAAAGTATTCTTGGCAAAGTAGATTCAATGTTAAATTTAATAAATTGTTCATCAAGTCCAAACATAACAATAGTATTCTTTATTTTAAAGATAATATAAATAAACCTTAACAAACTTACTAAGATTTAACAAAAAATATTGACAAGAAATCCTGCCAATGACGTACGTACATTTGTGAAATACAGTCAACTTTCAGTTGATTCTCTCGACTCCAATACTACTCCATCCGTCAACCAATCTCTCAGTCTCTTCAAAAGAACTCTTTGATTTCTCCGTTCTACAATTCGACACCTCCCGACGGTCCGTTTATTATCGACACAGAAAGAGTCTACTGTTTATTCTAAATAATCACAATACCTTGAATTTCATCTATTGAAACTCTTTGCGAATATTTGAGCTCTTCCAGTGCACTGGACCTTACATAAACAGGAATAACTGGAGCTACTCATCAAGTGAGACAAGACACAGATAAATAAAACCTATCGTGTAAAATGACCATTTATGCTATCAAAACTTTTCTCATTCAGGCATATCTCCAGATATCTTCAATATTTTGAACTACCTATTTTACACCATTCAAAACGACATCGTACAGTAAATTGTCCAATCAACAATTCATTAATGCTATATGTGAATCTTGTTTATAAACAAGAAATCCTCATTTAACCCTCATCGTTTGTCAATCAAATGTATACTAAATCAAATGGTCATCTAATAAACGTCATTGACTATTACCGGTCCTACGAATAAATCTACTTTGAGATTAACAACGATATAATAATGTTCAGCAATATTTATGAAACGAAATTAAATAGATCGTGTTCTTACCTCACTATCACTATAAACCTTGATTCTAGCATGTTAGTAGAAATGATAAAATATCCTAGAATCAGAAAGAGTTATTTCAAGTGAGATCTAAAATGCCAAACCCTCCAATGGCTGTTTATATTGCCCCATGAAGAAAATGCAAGTCAACCAAACACTGGCGTAACTTCTCAAACCAATTTGTTAATTAGTTCCAACGGATGCTAATTCAATAAGATTAAAAATGAAACAACGCTGACGATCGCATTCCTTCCTCACATTACGAATTAATTATTTTTTAAACCAACCATGCCTGAAAAATACTTTTTCCTTAAACCGTTTTTAATTCACAGTTGTGATTACTGTTGTTATCATCAGCTACAACATAACTTTAATTTATTCTTACTATTATTAAAAATGGCACACATATTGATTTACACAACGCAAAATACACAAAAGCTATATCTGGACCGCTGTAAACCTTGTTGAGTCCTACCCGGAATACTCAACACTTCTGTATAATTTAACGAGTCTTCTCTTTACAAAACCTCCCGCTGAACATCCACAACCCAGTTCTAAGGTAGTCTGTTATGTAGTATTTAAACTTTTTAACACAACTGGCCTTCCACAAGATATTCACAAGCCATTCCTCCGCCAGGCTTGTGTGAACATCCTAAATCCTTTAAATTCCATCAGGCCTTACAGTGAATATTCACTGAACATCTCTCCGCTTGGTTTTTTAGTGGACATTCGCAGAGCCCTTCTAAACTCCGGCACATGGCCTAAATACTGATAACAACCACCATAATAAAATACATTTTGGAATTATCACCCATACATTATTATTTATGACAACTGCATACGGCTGATCTTCGTCTACATTTCCTGAATGGCATCAATTACCCCGGAAACACTCAAATATTAAAATGACTCCATTAGAATTAACAATAAGAAAACTGAGTCTCCATCGGCCTCTCCATTCATACATCGCTCGACAGCTAAATACTTAATCCGTGATCAACGTTTTGTTCACAACCTGTAGTAATTACGGAGACAAAACTATTTTCATTCGTTAACAGCTTGGCCACTGAACACTCAACCCGTGAACAACTTTCTGTTCACCACCTATATATAATTATAGGGACAACATTAATTCCATTCGTGAACAGCTTGACAACTGAACAACTAACCCGTGAACAACATTTTGTTCACCACCTATAATAATTATAGGGACAACATTAAACCCAATCGTGAACAGCTTGACAACTGAACACTGAACCCGTGAACAACATTTTGTTCACCACCTATAATAATTATAGGGACAACTCCAGTTCCATTCGTGAACAGCTAGACAACTGAACACTTAACCCGTGAACAACATTTTGTTCACCACCTATAATAATTATAGGGACAACATTAAACCCAATCGTGAACAGCTTGACAACTGAACACTGAACCCGTGAACAACATTTTGTTCACCACCTATAATAATTATAGGGACAACTCCAGTTCCATTCGTGAACAGCTAGACAACTGAACACTGAACCCGTGAACAACTTTTTGTTCACCACCTATAATAGTTATAGGGACAACTCCAGTTCCATTCGTGAACAGCTAGACAACTGAACACTTAACCCGTGAACAACATTTTGTTCACCACCTATAATAATTATAGGGACAACATTAAACCCAATCGTGAACAGCTTGACAACTGAACACTGAACCCGTGAACAACATTTTGTTCACCACCTATAATAATTATAGGGACAACTCCAGTTCCATTCGTGAACAGCTAGACAACTGAACACTTAACCCGTGAACAACATTTTGTTCACCACCTATAATAATTATAGGGACAACATTAAACCCAATCGTGAACAGCTTGACAACTGAACACTGAACCCGTGAACAACATTTTGTTCACCACCTATAATAATTATAGGGACAACTCCAGTTCCATTCGTGAACAGCTAGACAACTGAACACTGAACCCGTGAACAACTTTTTGTTCACCACCTATAATAGTTATAGGGACAACTCCAGTTCCATTCGTGAACAGCTAGACAACTGAACACTGAACCCGTGAACAACTTTTTGTTCACCACCTATAATAGTTATAGGGACAACTCCAGTTCCATTCGTGAACAGCTAGACAACTGAACACTTAACCCGTGAACAACCTTTTGTTCACCACCCGTAAATTATACAGGGACATTTCTCCCGTGAACAACCACTTGTTCACCACCCGTAAATTATACAGGGACATTTCTCACGTGAACAACCACTTGTTCACGACCCGTAAATTATACAGGGACATTTCTCCGGTAAACAACCTATTGTTCACCACCTGTAAATTATACAGGGACATTTCTCCCGTGAACAACCACTTGTTCACCACCCGTAAATTATACAGGGACATTTCTCCCGTGAACAACCACTTGTTCACCACCCGTAAATTATACAGGGACATTTCTCCCGTGAACAACCACTTGTTCACCACCCGTAAATTATACAGGGACATTTCTCACGTGAACAACCACGACCCGTAAATTATACAGGGACATTTCTCCGGTAAACAACCTATTGTTCACCACCTGTAAATTATACAGGGACATTTCTCCCGTGAACAACCACTTGTTCACCACCCGTAAATTATACAGGGACATTTCTCCCGTGAACAACCACTTGTTCACCACCTGTAAATTGTACAGGGACACTCCAACAGTGAACAACCTCATGTTCTGCACAACGACTCCTGCAGGCAGACTTCCACCGTGAAAATGTAATTCACTTTCTACAGCAACTTTTACAGGAATCTAAATACCTATTTTAATGTTTCTATACAAAACATTTAAATTTAATTTAATTAACTTTTATTCATATCTGACAAAATCGCTTGAATTTTTACGTTCTAACCCAGCTCCAAATTATTAGTTTCAATTACTTAACTCCATATACTTGTGATCTAATTCCTTTTCTGTAATTTTTCTTGGACTTTTATAAACTAACATTTGAATTTTATGTGAATAATAATATGTATAATCAAACATGATTCAATCAAACAAGAGCATAGACTAGTCTATGTTCAGACCGCGAACTTGTCGCTTACAAGTGAACGTTGCATCAGCTAACCAAATGAGATATTTTGAAACTTTTGTTTCTACCACATCAAAACCAGTCACGCAACAAGATCAATCATATAACCAATTTTAATTCCGTTTTGGTCACCTCATAATACAAAACACTTCAATTCATAGGTTCGAATTTTCCCAGTGTAGCATTTGAGTAATCGCAAATATAAACAAAAACAAATCGTACAAGGAAACTTTATACAATAAATAAATCACTCCAACCTGCTGTTGTGGGCCTCTCCTCCCCTTCAAAACTTGTTTGCAATAAAACTTCAAAACAATAGCTCGAATTAGAACTTGCTTCCATCGCACCAAAAAAAAAACACATTTCGTTACCTGACCTTTATCCTCGTCGCCAGATTGTGAGGTCCCGGCGTAACGGACGCAGCTCATTAGCTGCCAGTCATCCTCCCGACCGCCCCTGACCTGTAGTCCGTCGCCGATTCCTCACGATGTCCTCCCGGAACATAATTCCGGTTCTGCTGGACCCACTCGCGCCGCATCACTACTCGTCGTTCCGTGCGTTTCCACCAACCGTTCCTCCATAACTGTCCTTCTCTTGTTTCCCCTCTCTCGAGCACTGTCGCTCCTCTCACGCTAGACTTCCATTGACACACCTCGTGTGCCAAGGGGTGGCACACTCGAAGAGGTCAGACCCTACAGGTGGGACCACAAACACCCAGTCAACGTAATCGGAATTCTGAAACGGAATTCAATTTGAATCGTTTACGTGTTCCGTTTCAAACGCAACAACCGATTCCTAGAGATCCTAAATAGGGAGATTGGTCGAAGTGAATTTGACGCACCCAAACAGACACGACCCTGTCAAATCAATCCGAATTCTGAAACGGAATCTAATTAGAATCGTATACAAATTCCGTTTCAAACGCAACAACCGGTTCGATCACGGAACCGGTTGTTGCGTTTGAAACGGAATTTGTATACGATTCTAATTAGATTCCGTTTCAGAATTCGAATTGATTTGACTGGGGAGTTTGACGTATCCAAACGAGCATTTTCCTTTATGCCCAGCAAAACTTATCAGTGTTGCCAAGCTCAAAACATTCGTTGCCAGATCGATTTAGCAAACTCAAACCAGACTCCCTATTTAGGGTCTCTACGTACCAGTTGTTGCGTTTGAAACGGAATACGTAAACGATTAGAATTGAATTCCGTTCCAGAATTCCGATTGAGTTGACTGGGCAGATTTGACAGACAACGGTTGTACACTACAGACTGTCTAGGGAAATCAATCATACAATCAGACAATCTGTATACTTGCGTATCGAGAAATTAAAAGTGAGAGTGTGTGCGTGCAACATGGAGTTAAACTTTTCGAAGTGCCATGGAAACCTTCACAGCAACTGCACAGAAAGTTTAACTCCATGTTGCACACACTCTCACTTTTAATTTCTCGACTTGCGAGATGGACCAACTATGGTCTCAGCCATGGCTTTCTACCTAAGGTACTCGCGATTGAGTGTGTAGTAGTGCGGTTGTCAAAATCGCTATCTCTGACTCTCTCACTCCACTGACACTGACATTGTTTATGTTTTGGTTTTCCTGGCACGGTCCATTGTTCTTTTGTTATTGTTTTGGTTTTAGTGGCACGGAGTCATGCACTCACACTAATGCAAAGCAAGATCGCGAGTACCTATGATATACAGCCTTGGGTCTCAGCAGTCGTATGACAGAAACCAGAGTCTCGGCCCGAAACTTCAAACACGAACAAAAGCAGCGAACCGAAGATTGGCAATGACGTTTTGGAATTTTGACAGTTTGGAACGCATGAATTACCCCATTATCGGTTTCCCGCATGGGTGATGTGGAAATTGTTGCACATGGCTGAAGTTGGGAATTTTGCAATTTATGTTAATTTATGCTAAATTTCCAAATTTAAACACGAATCTACAGCGAATCGATGTGAAAACTAAAGATACACTAAAGGCACGATGATTTGATGTGCAATCTTGATCAGAATCGCGATAAAAGCGGTTTAAAAATTGAAAAATAATAATAAAACAAATTCTGGTCTAGAATTTAACGAAATTTTGTCTGTTTTGTAAGACTTAATGTTATTGCACAATGGTTATAGAATTTTTGCCAAAAAAGTATTTTTTTTTGGTTCGTCCACAAACAATCTCATGTTTATAAACAAACGACGCCATATTGCCAATGTTGTTCGGTAGCTCATATCAGGCCATTGCCGGGGCCCTGACAGAAACAAAAAAAAAATCTGTATTGTACACATGCAGATCTGTGTACAAGGACCCTGACTGAAAAGTCCGTCGGACGTCCGTCGTTTGTCGTCCGTGCAATCGTACGACGTCGCACGACAATGTCGTGCGACATTCGCACGAATGTCATACGTTTTTGCACCAAAATGACGTATTTGTCGTGCGATCGATCATCGAAATTGTTCGACATTGTCGTACGACATTCGACCGACGTCGCACGGTTTTGCGATCTGTATCAAATTTTACACAGATCTGTGTTATTTGGATTTTGCGTGTAACGAGCGCTCTCGGCGATATCGTCTAGCATCTCTAACTGATTTGACAACGAACGTGTTTGAACGTGTGAACGAGTCAGATTTTGTAAAGTTGAAAACGCGACAACGCGGATTTCTATCGCGGCACTTCCGGCCGCAGACAATCCCACAACCGGACATATCTTTTTATTTTGTTCGCAGAAAGGTAAAAGTTCGGTTCTTAGAAAGTTAACCTACTCCAAAATCCCAGTTTAGTTCACAATTTCAGTTTCCCCGCCAAAACCCGCTGCCGCCACTATGAACGACTACGGCCTTCCGGAAAACGCGATCGGAACCATGCTGACCAAGCTGGTCGACATGCTGGGCCAGGACATCCCGCTCCGGCCCGTAATGACGGCGTACCGCGACTTTGTGCTGGAGCACGAACACCTGCTGGAGAACGTGGTGGAACCGGTCAAGAGCAACACCAAAGCGGACCAGCTCCGTCAGGAGGGGAGCCGTCATTATCTGGCCAAACGGTACGAGCAGGCGCTGGAGAAGTACAACGAAAGCATCTGCTACGCGGAGGCCGGTTCCGAACAGTTGGCCATTGGATATGCGAATCGGTAAGTCCCGGTGGAAAATGTTGCGATTTGGTCGACTGAGTCTTTGTCGACTAACGTTTCAGGTCGGCGGTTTACTTCGAGCAGGGGGAGTACGAGTTTGCGCTGCTCAACATCCGGCTTGCCCGGAACCACAACTATCCGGAGAAGCTGATGGCGAAGCTGGACACGAGGGAGAAGAACTGCCGAAAGAAAATTGACGAGGGTTTCGCGAAGGACAACGTGCCCTGTCCGCGGATGGGAATCAATGTCGAGGTCAATTCGAAGATTTCCTTCCTGGCCAGGGGAGTCGGCATGAAGCAGTATCCGGGAAGTGGTCGTGGGTTGGTTGCGGAGAGGAACTTCAAGACGGGTGACGTCATCCTGGACGAAAAGACCGTCATCAGTGTGGTGGGCTCTCCGTTTAAATTTCTGTATTGCAGCCATTGTGGCATTTCGAACCAGCACAGCTTGATTCCGTGTCCGAACTGTGTCATGTACATGTACTGCAGCGAGGAATGTCTCGCCGAGGACAAACGATTGACCCATCGATTCGAGTGTGGGTTCGGTGCCCAATCGGAGAACATTACGTTCAACGGCTCGAACATTGCACCGAAATTGTTCCTGTACGGATTGACCCTGTTCAACGACGATATGGAACAGATGATGAAGTACTGCGAGAAGTTCGCAAACACCGGAGCGAATCCTCTCACGTTGGACTACACAAAGTACGATCCGCTGGAGGAGTTCAAAATGCTGCACAAAGCCAAACTTCCTTGCTCGCCGTTGGTCGAGTACACCTTCAAGCTGTGCGCCGCCGTCAACTACGTCGTTCTGATGAAGCAACCCGCCGTCCAATCGCTGGTGACCTCCGAAGCGCAGAAACGGTTCTTCATGAACAGCCTCTACCACTACCAGCGCGTATCGAGCTACTTTTCGTGGGAGTGCAACTCTCCAACGCATTCCACTCCTGCCGTGTCCGGCTTGATGACCATCGGAAGTCTGATCAACCACTCGTGCGACCCGAACGCACTGGTCAACTACGAGTCCGGTCGGTTCAAGTGCGTCTTCCTTCGGCCCGTCCGCAAAGGCGAACAGATCACGACTTCCCTCGGACCGGCCTGGTTCCTATTCGAGAGCCAGCCAGCGTCCGAGCTGAGCTTCGAGTGCCGCTGTCAGGTTTGTCGCAACGGAAGCATCATCGACTGGTTGAAAACGGCCAAACCGCTTCGGACCAGCGCCCTTGCCGACCTCGGGCTGTGTCTGGAGGTGATGGGCAACGATAGTGCCAACGACGCGGCCAAGCTGAACGCGTTCCAGCAGTTCTTCCAGCGGTACGCGCAGTATTTGCCCTGCCTGGAAATGGCCTTCCACGTGCGTTCCTATCTGGGACTGCTGCTGGATGCCTTCAGGAAGGAGAACGTGAAGCTGAACCGGGCCAAGATTGCTGCCTCGGTTGTTTGAATTGACTTTATTCATGAACTGACTTTGAATTCCAATGGTTCATAAGATGTTTTTTGCTTTTTCGCGACTCGCGAATGAAATCCTTCATTCTCTTAAAGATAACATTCGTTCTAAAAATATGATTTGATTTGAATAATTCCAAGAATGTTTTAAACTTCAGACTAGACTTGGGACTCTGAAAGAACGAAATAAAATTTGCGTCCTGTCTAATGAAGAGTTTATTGATAAGGGCTTTCCATAATAAACATTATCAGTACTCTAAATGTTGACCGCGAGTACAGGAAGTGTCCAAAACACGACGTCAAGATTGTCATCGGCGACATAAACGCTCAAGTCGGCCAGGAGGAGGAGTTTAGACCGGTTTTTGAGAGGTTCAGCGCCCACCAGCAGACGAACGAGAACAGCCTACGACTCATCGATTTCGCTACCTCCCGAAACATGGTCATACACAAGTACACCTGGAGATCACCAAACGACACGGAGACGCAAATCGACCATGTTCTCATCGACTTCTTGGACATAATCGATGTCAGAACCTACCGTGGCGCGGACATCGACTCGGACCACTACTACCTGGTACCGTCGCCCGCAGCGGTATAACCTGGAGCGACTCAAGGACCATGACGTCGCTACCCAGTACGCGCGGGAACTCGAAGCTGCGTTGCCTGACGAGGGTGAGCTCCTCTGGAGGCCTGCTAGAGCCATATGGAAGCAGCCATCAACGCAGCGGAATCGAGCCCCATCGGATACGTGGACCGAGTTCGACGAGAAATTTCTGGCTATTTGAGTCGAGAAGACAGCAGCGCGTGACAAGTGGCTGCTGCATGACACCCGTAGAAACAAGGAGTCGTACAAACAATTGCGAAGACAGCCAACCCATCTCTTCCGAGATAAGAAGCGCCGCTTGGAAGAGTTGGAGCGTCAGGACATGGAACAGCTGTATCGCTCCAACGAAACGAAACGCGCAAGTTCTACAAGACACTCAGTCAATCCCGGAACGGCTTCATGCCGCGAGTTGAAATGTGCCGGGATAAGGACGGCGGAATCTTAACGGACGAGCTTGAAGTGATAGAAAGGTGGAAGCATCACTCCGACGAGCAACTGAACGGTCCAGAGGCCGAGTATCAAGGCGATGGGGAACCGACGTCAGCGGTATGGTGGACGGCGAGGACTAGCCAGCACCCAAGATGAGGGAAGTTAAGGATGCCATCAAAAAACTGAAGAACCAACAAAGCATCGGGTAAGGATGGTATCGGTGCGGAACTCATCAAGATGGGCCCGGAGAAGCTGGCGACCTATTTGCACCGACTGATAGTCAATATCTGGGACACAGAACAGCTACCGGAGGAGTGGAAAGAGGGAGTAATATGCCCGATCTACAAGAAGGGGGACAAGTTGGAATGTGCGTGGAGTACCGTGCTATCACTATTCTCAACGTTCTGTCGTCTGTCGGAGCGAGCAAAGGATTTTGTTGGGACGTACCAAGCCGGTTTTATAGAGGGGAAATCGACGACGGGCCAAATCCTCCAAAAATGTCGCGAGTACCAGATCCCGACGCACCACCTGTTCATCGATTTCAAAGCCGCGTACTACTCGGTCGATCTCGAAGATCTATGGAAGATCATGTACGAGAACGGCTTTTCCAGGAAGCTGATTAAAATGGTGAAATCACAGAGTAACACAGAGCGAGCAGCCCGAAGAAATGTCATTTTATTTTTTGGCTCCATAAGGTTTGCTGGTAGCAGGCGTGCGATGTACCTGCGATGTACCACAAAGTTGAACCAAAAATCAAATGGCAGTAGTGACTCTGTCTTACTTTGTGGTGAAATCGACTATAGTCGGATTTCGGGTGCCATGTCCGACCCGAGCGAATCGTGAAAGGGATTGCGACAAGGCGACGGTAATTCCGGCATCTGTGTCAACATAGAGTAGAGCCTTGAAGGTGTTATGAGGCGGGCGGGCTTCAACATGCGGGGCACGATCATCAACCGGTCCAGCCAGTTCATCTGCTATGCCGACGACATGGACATTGTCGGCAGGACGTTCGAGGAGGTGGCCAGGCGGTACACCGAATTGAAGCGGGAAGCGGATAAGGTAGGATTGAAGGTGAATGTGGCGAAGACGAAGTATCTGCTGGCAGGAGGAACCGAGTCCCTTAGGGCTCGCATAGGACCGAGCGTGACGATCGACGGCGACGAGTTCGAGGTTCCCGGCGTTCAAAGTGCACCATGTACGAAACGCTGATAAGACCGGTCGTTCTCTACGGGCACGAGACGTGGACGATGCTCGAGGAGGACCAGGAGGACCTGCAAGCGCTTGAAGTTTTCGAACGGCGAGTGCTTAGGACGCTCTTTGGTGGCGTGCGTGAGAACACTGTATGGAGGAGAAGGATGAACCACGAGCTGGCGCAACTCTACGGCAAGCCAAGTATTCGGAAGGTCGCCAAGGCTGGCCGAATCCGGTGGGCCGGACACGTCGCAAGAATGCCGGACGCACTGGATACGCGCCAACCGAACCAGACAATCAATCCGGTGAAGTTGGTGTTCAATTCGGAGCCGGTTGGAATGCGACGGAAGGGGGCGCAACGTGCAAGGTGGTTGAACCAAGTGGAGGAAGATCTGGAAAGTGTGGGAGTTCCGCAGCGGAATTGGAGAGAAGCAGCCCATGACTGAGTTAGATGGCAACGCACTGGAGACAGCTCATGACCCGGAGGTTGTACGAACAGTAAAAGTAAGGGAAGGCCAGCTATTGCTCTACATTTCGAGTTTTGTGAAAAAGTTACCTGTGGGCTCGGATTTTGCAAAATTGTTCCAACTGTTAAAATGCTTATCCGCCCTTTTCTCGTGTTGCTCCAGAAATATTTAGTGACCAACCACCGGGTGTTGAGTGTATCCAAAATCTGATGTGATTCGTCGACTATTTAGTAGGACAATTCTAGATTAAATTTTCAAAACAACCTACCCCTCATGGGTTTCCTATGCAGATAGGACCTTTTGAAAATTTAATCGAGAATTCACCCTACACCATCCGACTGTGTCAGTGTTTTTGACAGGGGTACCGTTACCCCTCGTCTTCAAAATCTGGCATGCCTGATCGTCTAGCATCTCCCGCGTGAGTCGTTCTTCAAAACCAGCCCGGGAGCATGTTGACAGCTCCCATACAAACTGAGCGTACCCCTTTTTGTGGGCCCAGTGGGCCTAAGATGGCGGCCTTCGATATTATCTAGCCAAACTTTTGAAAATGGCGAATAGTTTAAATAAATTAAAATGTTTGCCTTGTTTCCGTTTAAAACGACAAAATATGCAGTCTAGAATCATTTTCTTAAAAAACTTGTTTAGAGATACGCCACGTTCAAATATTAGTCTAGAACAGTTGAAGTGAGCGGGCCGCGAAAGCCGTTACGAAAAAAAAGTTTCCCATGCAAATTCTGAGTAGCGTATTTATTGGGCGGACTCCGACGAGGCCCACTCTCCATCTGTCGGTGGATACGCGCAACTCACGAAAACTGTCATGTTAGGGGACGGCTGTTCAAAACAGTCATTTTTCAAAAATAATTATTGTTTATTTAGCACCGTGTCTGTTTTTGTTCACACAGGCTCGATTAACTACGGCGGAACACCATGGGCGACGATTTGCCGGAAAACGCGATGGGAACTATCCTGGACTGTGCGATCAATTTGCTCGCCCATGGCGTTCAGATTCCGGACTCGATGACGGCGTACCGCGACTTGGTCCTGGAGCATCAACAGCTGCTGGAGAGGGTGGTGGAACCGGTCAAGTGTGACGCCAAGGCGGCCGAGTTCCGCCAGCAAGGGAATCGGCTCTACCAGGCCAAACGGTACGAGAAGGCGCTGGAGAAGTACAACGCAAGCATTTGCTACGCGGAGGCAGGTTCCGATCAGTTGGCCATGGGGTACGCAAATCGGTAAGTGCGGGCGTCCCGGTAACGAATGTTGCGATTTGGTCGACTGAGTCTTTGTCGACTATCATTCCAGGTCGGCGATCTACTTCGAGCAAGGAGAGTACGAATTTGCGTTGCTCAACATCCGGCTTGCCCGGAACCACAACTATCCGGAGAAGCTGATGGAGAAACTGGACACGAGGGAGAAGAACTGCCGAAAGAAAATCGAGGAAGGTCTTGCGAAGAACAACGTGCCCTGTCCACGGATGGGAATTAATGTTGAGATCAATCCGAAAATTCCCTTCCTAGCCAGGGGAATCGGCATGAAGCAGTATCCGGGAAGTGGTCGTGGGTTGGTCGCGGAGAGGAACTTCAAGGCGGGTGACGTCATCCTCGATGAAAAGCCCATCGTCGGCGTAGTGGCCTGGCCTTACAAATACCTGAACTGCAGCCACTGTGGCATTTCGAACCAGCACAGCTTGATTCCGTGTCCGAACTGTGTCATGTACATGTACTGCAGCGAGGAATGTCTCGCCGAGGACAAGCGATTGACCCATCGATTCGAGTGCGGCTTCGGTGCCCAAGCGGAGAACACTACCTTCAACAGCTCGAACAATGCACCGAAACTGTTCTTCTACGGATTGACTCTGTTCAAGAACGATTTGAATCAGATGATGGAATACTGCGAAAAGAACGCCGAAATCGGAGCGGATCCTTTCACGCTGGACTACACAAAGTACGATCCGTTGGAGGAGTTCAAAATGCTGCACAAAGCCAAGCTACCTCGCACCCCGTTGGTCGAGTTCTCTTACAAGCTGTGCGCCGCCGTCAACTACATCGTTCTGATGAAGCAACCCGCCGTCAAATCGCTGGTGACCACCGAAGCGCAGAAACGGTTCTTCATGAACTGCCTCAACCACTACCAGCGCTTATCAAGCTACCTTTCGTGGGAATGGAACACCGGGCCGGTCGCCATCGCCGTCGGGTTGACGACCATCGGAAGCTTGTTCAACCACTCGTGCGATCCGAACGCCACCGTCATGTACAGCCATGGTCGGCTCAAGTGCGTCCTCATCCGGCCCGTCCGCAAGGGCGAGCAAATCACGTACAGTCTCGGCCCGGCCTGGTTCAACCCGGAAGGCAAGCCAGTGTCCGAGCTGAGCTTCAAGTGCCGCTGTCCGGTTTGTCGATGTGGAAGCGTCCGCGAGTGGTTGAAAACAGGCAAGCCACTTCCGGCGTGCGCCCGCAACGACTTGGAATTGTGCACGGCGGTGGTGATGAGTGAAATGGCCAACGATGCGGCCAAGCTGAACGCCTGCCAGCAGATCATCCAGCGGTACGATCACTTCCAGCCGAACATGGATTTGAGCTCCCTTTTGATGATCTATATAGACAGTTTGGAGGAAGCCATCCTGAAGGAGAACGTCCAGCTTAATCGAGCCAAGGTTGCTGCCACTGTGGTTTAATTTTGTTTTTGCAATTTCGTCGTGAAACTTCTTACTTTTCCTGTCATTCTTGAACGACGGAATAGCCTACTTTTCTGTACCAAAAATAACAGAATCGAATAGCAACACTTTTCAAAATAAATGCTGAAAAGTTCTACTTTTCAGCACTGAAATGGGTGCTGAAAAGTTGAACTTTTCAGCACTTGTTTCGAAAAGTAATACTTTTCAACATTTTTTTGATTTAAACGATTTATTGACAAAATACATGAAAATTTAACTTAAAATTTCACTCAATGGGTGTTTTTCGGAATTGCAAAAAATGTTGTATTTGTATTTGTATTTTATTTTTCAACAATATACCGAAGGTACAACCTTTTTTGTATACATTGACTTAAATGATAAGGACCTTATGTTTCATTAAAACTAAAAACTAACAACTAAATTAAAAACTAAAACGAAATAAACTAAAGATATAAAAATGTCGATAATACGACAAATTACTTGTTTAAGTAGAATTCAGTAATAAATTTAAGACTGATTATCAGCTGTGTATGTAGTTATAAAAGAGTGTGTAATACAAGGCATTACTTAATCAAAAACCAAAACAAAACTTAAATTGAATTTTTTAAATGCTATGGAACTCGCAATTCGCAATTCGCAATTTTCAGTGTAAGAACGGGCCTTGACCGATCTTATGCACCAGGTTCCCGACGAACACGCACTGCCCTTACACCTACATCTCACCCTTGCTCTGAGTCAGTACGAGCAGCACGCTAGAACACGCTTTGAGTGTTCGTGCCAGGCATGCACACCTTCTTTTCCGGTTACGCATTTTAACTCGGCCGGGGGTGGTACATTACGTAGGGTTTGATGTAAGTATAAGCGCCTAACCATTTATAGTGTGCCTATCAATTTTCAGTAAAGCATAAAACTGTTAAATTTTTAGTTTGAATTCAAAAACTAATTGTTATTTACTGTGTACTGTTTTCTCCTGAAATCTTCCCTAATGTTGAATCGTGTTAATCTGTTGCTATTTCTTTTGTCGCGGTGTTTTGTTACAATTTTTGGTCCTAAGCATGTTATAAAAGTTTACCAAAAATACAATAGTAATATTTGTGTTAATCCTTTAACCATTCCATAAATTGAGTACGGGCTCAAACCTCACTTGTTTGAAAAAAGGGTGAAGATTGAAAACAATAGACAGTAAAAGAGAATTTATTTTATAAAAATCAAGTATCAATAGTAAGAGAATGATGAGCGTATTTTAAAGAATAAAAATGAGAAGCTAGATGTATTAGATGTAAAATTAGACAATAGTTAATAAATAGAGATACAAAACAAGCTTAGATTATAGTAATGATAATTTATAGGACAGATAAAGAATTATTCAAATAAATAAATTCGCAATAAAATCAAAAAAGATTAGGCGAATGATAAATAGACTTGATATTATTAGTACATTAAGGAAAAGTATATTTTTAAGGAAAAAAACAAAACAAAGTTTGTTACAGCAGTATCAATTGGTAGAAAAGAGTGGAAAAGCCAAGGGGAAAACCACTCCTACACAGTGCCCCAAGCAGGCTGTGCCCCAAAGGTGCCTGAAGGGTGCCCGAAGGTGCCCGAACAAAGGTGCCCTGAGGTGAAAATCAACAATCAATGGGTAGTGCTAAGCAACCATCATATCCAAAATGTTTACATTTTTATGAATTGTCAGTTGGCTTCCAGAATTCTTTTCCTATCGATTTGTCTTTTTTTGTGGTGGTAGCGAGTGGATTCCAACAGCACGTGAAACGGTGCCCGGAACTATGGAACATGTCTATCAGTTCCTCTTAGATTCCAAAATATCTATTTAGTTTTTGTTCCAGTTAGTTTTCCTTCAGTTAGTTTTCCTTTTGTTAGTATAACTCGCCTTCGCACAAAGCCGTCGTTTCTGGTTCGCACCGGAAGCAAAGCAAGAACGCCCCAGCAGCTGGACACCGAGTTGCGGCTGAGGACAAAACGCAAAGGCCAGCAGAGCCAACCAAGACCCCTACACAATCCCCCTTCCCTTCCCACGCCTTGTCTTTAACATCAATCCCTTCCCTACTAACCCCGAGTAGGCCGCGGGTAATCGGCTCCCCTCCCACTAACATTTACACACAAGATCCTCTGTAATTATTAAGTTTTTTGTAATTACAAAAGCCGACTCGGTCCTAACCAGGTCCCAGTACCGAAAAGGACCTAATAAAAATAATTTTATGAAAAAAAAAAAAAACTATGGAACATGGAAAAGAAGGAGCTGACCAAGCAGCTCGAGAAGCTCAATACTGAGCTGCTAAAGCTGCGCGTGGTACAGAGTTGATGTTTTCTCCTTGCTGTCCAAGATCCGTGTCGTCCGCAAGGCCATTGCTCTGGTGTACAAGGAAATGGCAAAGGAGAACCTTGGGAGCACAAAGAAATACGTGTCCCTGGATATACGCACCAAGAAAACGAGCGCCATGCGTAAAGCCTTGAGCAATGAAAGCGCTCCATGTTCCCCCAGCAGAAGTGCGTCGTCAAGGCTTTAACACGTCTAATTTTTCGTTTAACAAAAAAACGCTGGAATCGCGGAAATGCTGCCTGTGCGAGACTGGCGTTGGTCCGGCGAGTACAAGGACCTCATCCTGAAGTACCGCGACAACGATTCCCGTTTTTCGGCTATAAATTCATTATTTTCTAAACTCTGTGAAATTGAATCATGAATAAAACTTATTTATAACTGAACACTTTCTTTATTAGCTTTTATGTTAGCCAGTATATCAACTCTCTTTCTCCCGTTGTCAGCTATCAGTGGAGGTAATACTTCGCCGTGTCCTGGGCATTGTCCATCGGATTTCTGTACGCATTACGTGGCACGGCATCAATGGGGGCAGGTTCACGATGCGAACCTCCTTGCCTTGTTGATCGACGCTGCGAGGTGTTCTTCTTGAACAGCTTAGTTTAGTCGATCTTTTTATCATTGGTCGTGGTGATGTTCCGCCGGAGGAATCCCATAACTGGCCCGCTGAGCAATGTTGCTTTCAAGCTAGAACTGCTGTTGTTCCACAAGCGGACGCAGATTAGCAATTTCACGTCAAAACGAATCTCTTAACAATCGTATAGAGGGAAAACCACTTCGACACCGTCATCACAAATTGAAAAATACTGAAAAAACATCAAACTGACTATTAGAAACAAATTTTCCTCTCCAAAATGACAATGTTTACAAATTGTAAGCTGATTACTAGGATCATTTGGGTCTGCTTGATATGCTGTCAAAAACTGTGCCGAACTGTGCCCGAAAGGTGCCCGAGAGGTGCCGAAACGTGCCCGAGAGGTGCCGAAACGTGCCCGGGGCTCTTTGATCAGAGTGGTTTCCCCCTTGGGAAAAGCTTTGAGAGATAAGAGAATCAAAAGTTAGTAAAATTATAATCAAATGTTGGATATTAAATAGAAGAATCAGTGAAGAATTGGGAATCAGAAGAGCAAAATAAAAATAGGAGGTTGTAGCTGAGAATGAAGAGAAGAGAAACCCCGTTGTGCGATGTTTCAGGTACATCCACAGCAGTTGACTCAACATACTGCGAATCAAAACAATACCGTCTACAATCACAAATTACTTCCCTTTCCTACATTGTTGCGCCCCTTTCTTTTAGCCGTCTCGACTCTGACCCGCGGTGGTCAAAGGTTTACGATCCGTTTCCACAGGCCACCAGCTAGGTCATCATGAAAACCAAGCCAACGTGGAGGTAAGAAAATAGGACACTCGCAAGGAACCAGAGCTATACTGTTCTGATCAAAATAATTCGGATGATCTAACAGAACTACGGATGTAGTTAGTTACGCTCCTTCCAGGATGTTCCTTACGTGGACGTCAACCGAAGAGCACGCAACAAGGTCAGTGCCATTGCATGCTCTTAGGTATCAATCCTTGGCCCGCAAAAAAAAAAAAAAAAAAAAAAAAAAAAAAAAAAAAAAAAAAAAAAAAAAAAAAAAAAAAAAAAAAAAAAAAAAAAAAAAAAAAAATTGTATGGAACTCGTTGCAAAACTTGTTTTTTTCAGCACTCTTCGTATTTATCCAACTCGGTGAACCTCGTTGGATAAATGTACGACTCGTGCTGAAAAAATCTTCTTTTTGCAACTTGTTGCATAAACTACTATTTTATGTTTTGCAATCTGTTGACGACATTCAAATTTGAACGTTCATTAAAATCTATAGATTATAATGAACGTAGTTGAAAAGCTTAAAAATAAGAAAATATAGGAAAAATCTCCTGGAAATAAACAAATACCTGGATTAATTATTTGCAGCACTCGATTCAATTTGCTTGAAAAGAAAACAAGTTTCATGGGGGGAGGTGTCCTCGTGCTTCCATTGGGTTGGACAAAATGATCGGGAAAGGCAATTTTTTGTCAAATTTCAAAAGCTCATAACTTTGCGAAAATTAAACCGATTTTGATGCTTTAAGTAGCATTAGAAAGAAAAATTATCCTAGTTATTGAATATGTAATGGGACAAGGTAACGGTCCATGGCCACCGGAGATGTTCTGGATTTCAAAAAGAAGATTAGTTGTTTTGAATGAGGATTCCTTCTGAAACCGGTTCCCCTGACGATCCGGATAGTGGCCACCCTGTGGCAAAGAGCCGTTTTTTTTTCGGTCCCGAACGTGATGATGTTTCACCCGACTTCAAGCAATCGACGCGCAGCGTGTAGCCGACGCATCGCTGCCAACCAGACAGCGCCAAAAGAGTGGGAACGAGAAAAAACGGCGCGCAAAGATGAGCACGAAAGGCGCGCTGTCAGATTTTTGACACTCGCCTCGCGGACCGCGTACAGTTCGGACGTTCCTTTGTAACACGGGATTGAAACTCGTCTGAAAAACCTGTATCATTTTCTCATTCGAAACAGTGGCGCCACGTGGTGGTAGCTGCCCTGTTTATTACACTGTGAAATTATCCATGGCCAATCCAAGGAACCAGAAGGTGACAACAGAAATGTCCGTTCAAAAAGAGTGCTTTAAAAAACTTATTATTTTTAACAAATTTTCGAACAAATCAGCAACGAATTACAAGTTTGGCAGTCAAACTACACTTAAAAGTTGGTTTTGTTATTTGTTTTTGAAAAACCGCATATTTTTAACAAAAGTGCCAAAAATATTCGTAAACACCTTTTGCCTCTTGGTGGCGCTTTGTGTTAGTATGTGTGTGGTCGATGTTTGCACGCGGTGCACGCAGAACAGAGAACAGTGAGAACTAGTGAAAATGCCTCACTTTCTTCTGATACAAGTCGCCATATTGAAATTGCTTGATGATTCATACCCGTGTTTGTAACTTTGCTTAAATATTATAAGGGCTTTTGTTAATTTGATTTGGTTAACCGCGGTGGATTTTCTTGAAATAATTCGAACTGTCAAAAATCCACCAAAACATCTTGTAACCGTTCGGAACCTCACTCGTGAAGGTTACCGCGATTTACGCGATTTGTTATTCGTTTAATGTGAAAGTTGGGAAGTGTTCGCGTGTCAAGTGTTTTGTCGCCGGTAAACGACCCAGCAAGTGACGTCCACCAAGAACGCAGCCAGCAGAAGTTTCCGAAACCGACTACCAGAGGACCTCGTCGGCAGTGGGCGGTAGAGAGGTGACATGACGGTAGGTTGGAAGGTCAGGGAAAAGGCGCGGAAAGAGGAGGGGAAAGACGAAGACCGTCAACCGCCAAGGACTCCTCAAGACTCGTCCAATTGCCCGGAAAGAGTCATAGAGTAATCTACGTGCGTATGTATTGCGTGTACGTACACGAAAAAAAAGTGAGGTTAAATTTTGTCTGGCCAGCAAAATCAAATGGTGCGCTAGTGTGTGTACACGAAACGTCATAAAGCTCTATAGCGAACAGTTGGACCGCTACAACTCCACTGTTTCGCCGATTAGTGTCAGTGCACGGCCACGGCCGTGAGTGATAGTGCCAGCGGGAACCAGAAGTGTTTGGGACCGCTGAAGGACATCAGGTATGTCCACAAAACCCGCCAGTTTGCCAACCCTAACGACCCCATCCGCCTAACCAACAAATCCAACCGTCATGGCTCACCTAACCTCAACCATCACCTCCAGGACCCCTCGTACCTTACGTTAAGTGCCAGTTCGGCACCGCCTCGTAACAACCGTGTCGAGAACACCAACCGGGGACGCGCCGCAACCATCGAGTCACCCCCAGAATCCAGTCCGCAGCCGGACGTAGACCCGCGTCGTACCTGCGCCTCATCCGGGTATTCCGGACACCCTCGATGGTGCTTCCGAAGGTCGTAGGACGCAACCAACCACGACAGAGGACAGGACGACAAGAACCGGTATGAGTGGGACCCTTGTACGACCGCAACCGGTCGAGTACGCCGCGAAGACCACAACCAGGAGGCTGCGCCGTGATTCGGCGAGTGCCAGAACAACAAAGAGCGGTTGCGCCGCGAAGCGGCGAGTAGCTGAAGCAACAGGAGAGGAGGAAGCGACGTCACCGGAAGCAGTGTCGGAGTACGGGGCCCCGAGAAGAAGGAAGAGCAGAGAGAAGGTCAGATAGCTTTAAGAAAGTGGGAGGAAATAGAGAAGAGTTCGATCGAAGTTGTGGAGTTTTCACTGGATTCCGACGCATTTCCCAGCTTACCGCGATTCAGGACCGCAAGCATGCCGACCCTGAGGGCCCTGAGGCTACATGAGGGAGTCTCGGTAGCGCTCGTGAGCCGGTGGTAACCCGTCAGTTACAATCTACCATATTGATCACACAAAAAACTGTGGTAGAAAAGTATCCACCGGTAGATCCTTTGGTGGATTTTTGACAGTTCGAATTAGGGGAAATATACCCATTCTAATCACTCTAAGCCATTCGACCAATTCTCATCACTTTTTTCCGTTTTCCGCTATTAAATCAACATTTTCAGATGTATCAACAGTGGAGAGTTGCTTGCTCACTTTTATTTGAGCTATTTATCACTTTGAAACAGTCAAAAACATTTTATGACAGCTGTAATTCATGATCAAAGTGCTGATAGGCTGGTAATAGAAATAGGCTGAAAAAGGGTATGATTCCCCTATTTCAAGAAAATCCACCGCGGTTAACCGAATCAAATTAACAAAAGCCCTACACTGAAAGAAAGGCACATAGCAATATCACATGTTTTCCACATGAATCTACCCCATACGACTTAGTCTGTGAATGTCACGTGGAAATCACTTGAAAATATCCATCGCGCGAACCGGCAAATCCAAATGCAAAACACGTGAGTTTAACGTGAAAGCTTACATGACTTTTGAATGGTGTGCATATGAATTTCAAATGATTTTGTAGTATAAATGCAATGGTTTTCCAGTGATGTTCATGTGAACATCATTTTTGATTTATTATAAAAAATACGATTAAAAGTTTTCTTGAAAAATTTTTTTTTATTAATATATGAAATAAGTAACGATTACAAATAATTCGAATCAAAACAACCGGACCATCGATCTATCTTTTGCACTTTTCACTCCTTTCACTCATTACTTTTCCTAGAAAAAAGTGGAAAACAGTACACGGCAGTTTACTGGTAGCAGATTCCGGTAACGCTTGTGGTGGTATCGCTGCATTAGTGGGAACCGTTTCTTGGAGCCGTGAATCTACTTGACGACGGTTCTTGGAGGCCTCCACCGACTCGACCTTAATGATCTGGATCGAGTGGCCTTGGATACGGTGACGAGAAGCCATGACGCTCAGCACAAAACTGCCGATGGTTGTACCATGTTGTGTGTTCCGGAACGCGAATCGTACCGCAGCCAGATGCCGACGTTTTCGGGTCAATCGACAAACTCAGTATCAGTGCTGAGAAAAAACGTATTCTAAAGCCAACCGAAGCCGCCGGAGTTTTATTTCCTGAAAATTCATTGCTGAAAGTTAGTTTTTACATATATTTGTAAATTTTCACAGTTTTTCTATAAAATACATACCAAAAACTTTTAGTACGATTTAATTTTACACAAAACTATGATTTAAAACGATAAATTCGACAAAAGAAATCGCAAATTGGACTGTCTTCGTCCATCGCCATCTTACGAATAAGGAATTTTTCATCAAACAACATCAAAGACCAATACATTTCAATCTCACGTGTTTTTCACTTTGAAATCAAGGGAAAAGTCACACTCAAAATAATCCACACGTTGATGCTACGTGAAAAATCACGTAACCCCAATTTTCCCCTCGATAGGCCCGTTTTACGTGACACACGTAAAAATAATGTGTAAGAGTTCTGGAAAAAAAATAATTTCACGTTCAAGTTACGTGAAAATCTCAGTAATATTTTTCCACTAGGAGTCTTCACGTAGCTTCTATATGTGTTGTCACGTAACCTCGACATGAACATATCTTTGGGTTGTTGGTTGATAAAATTTACGTGATCCAGTTAGTATGAAAAAAGTTCTCGACCAGGATGGAGTACGCTGACGAATCACTCCGATTAGTTTCACCGAAATCTTCAACAACCAACGGTAAGTGGAATTTGTTCTGACAGATTTTAACGCATAAATTTAAAAATACGTTTCTATACTTAACAGGGAACAGAATTTATAAATCCTCGAAAACCGATCCCGCCACTCGCCCGCCACTTCATCCAAAACATTACCCGGCCTACGGAGAAATTTCGTTAACGATTTAACCAGGTCCGGCGCGAGGTCCGGCGTCGTTCTGGCGACTAAACGGTGGCGAAATGGTCCGGCAAGAGACCGAAGAAAGGCACTGAATCAACTTCCGATAGGCTAGAGAGCCTGGATCTTATTAGAGAACGGACATCTCAAACCAAAAGTACCAATCGAAGCACGAGAACTGTCAAACGGAGGTACCAATCGAGCAAAATCCTTTGTCTTATGCTCGATTGGTACCTCCGTTTGACAGTTCTCGTGCTTCGATTGGTACTTTTGGTTTGAGATGACCGTTCTCTAATAAGATCCAGGCTCTCTACGATAGGCGAGTTTAGCCGTCGGCAACAAGATCGAGTCACCAAGGCAGGGACGCTCCCAGACGAACCGGAAGCCGCATGGAGTGTTCCCGCTAAATCAGGTTATATCGTTTCGACTCCATTAGAATAAAAGCCATCGCGACTAGCAACATCCAATGATCAGGTTTAGGCTGATTTGTTATTGAAAGAATAATTCAATAAAACATTGAGTTGAAATTGAAACCTGCATATCATTGTTCTTCTTCTTTTTAAACAACTGAAAAAATCTGAAATAAATCCCTCAAAAGTACTAGAAGGTTCCTATAACAATTATTAAAACATTCAAGTAGAGTTCACCAGCTGATACATTTAGCTTTTACGTGTGAAACACGTAGAATTAACGTGAAACGATCGGCCAAGCAAATTCCGTTTCTACTAGGGTTACTTCGTAGAAGTTACGTGAAAACTCTGGTGGAAAAATACCACAAGGCTTTTCACGTAACATCAACATGAATATTTTTTTGAGTGCAAATGGGGCAAATCCAAGTGAAATTCTGTTGAATCCAAAGTGAACTCCAAGCGATAAAAGAATGAAAAACATCTCGCTTGCGATCAGCTGATTTCAAATGATTATCACATAAATGTCACATGCAAAACACATCTATCTCAAGGGAAAATCATGGCAAATTATCGTGTTGATTTTTAGAGCAGCTCACGTGAAAAAGCACATGAATTTGCTATGTCAGATTTTTTCAGTGTATAGTTTTAGTTCGTAATTTAGTAAAGTTTGCAGTGTTTTTCTTCCCTGGAATCGTTCCCACCCAACAAATTTACAGTCCACTAATTCCGCCGTCATAATTCCACCGGCGACCAAATAGTTTGCTCATTGAAAAATATTAGGTTTGAGCCGTCGCATGACGTGTTTTGAACAAAACATGCAAATGGCCATTATTACAGCACAGACAATCCGCGGGGAACGTGTCACCCACTATCGAGTCAACGTCGTAAAAAGGACGACCAGCAGTAGCATCCTACCGAGCAGCAGTCCACGAAGGATAAGCAGGTTGATCCGAAGGAGATGACTCCACCAGAGGATCCGGCTTCCTCCGCAGTATCAGGCGCCTCAGCAGCAGCCTCAACATCGGCGGGCTGTTGAAGAGTCCTCCCGGGTTAATAGTGGGGCAAAAGGTATGTCCTCGCTAGTCAGCCGCTCACATGACCCTGGCCAAGACTGCCCCAATCTTGTCCAGCAAAGCCTGGATTGTGGATCACCGTTAGAATTCCTGAATTCCATCATAATTGTTTTGTTTTCATTTGCTGCCTCACACGTGCTCACGCTCAACTTAAAAACACACATCACACACACTGAGAAAAGACGGGCGAGCTGTCACGACAGCAGCGCCATCAGCGCCGGGTGAGTGGATGCCGAAACAAAATTGCATTTGAAAAAACCGTTTTAGAAGGACGATGGTTCGGCACTCCAGTGTCCCGTCTGTTTGTCTGTGATTACAGGTTCCCTGGGGGATCTCCAGGGAGGTTCCGAAAGTGGCCAGAATTGAAGTTTCTTCAAATTATGTATCTGAAAAGCTTTTTCAAGGCATTTCATGAGGTTTGAGCCGTCGCAAGACGAATTCCGACTGAAATCGGGAATTGGCCATATCAGGAACCTGATCCGGGTCTTTTTTTTTAAGGAAATGGTCATAACTCAGCGGATTTTCAACGGATTGTTATGCTCCAGGTTGCGTTCGACTGGTCATTAGTTGTACTTTTAGGAAAAAAATATAGATTAAGTGAAAATCTCATCTCAGCCAGAATGGCACGCACTGAAACAAGTGGCTTTTTGACACTGTCCCGGAAAATCCGGAACATCTCCGATGGCCATGGACCGTTCCTCTGTCCCATTACATAATCAAAAACAAGAATAAATTTCCTTTCTAATGCTTCTTGAAGCATCCATATCGGTTTAATTTTCGCAAAGTTATGAGCTTTTGAAATTTGACAAAATTATGCCTGTCCCGATAATCGATAAGTATACATGAGGGTGGGTCTACGAGTATTTAAAAAAGGATTATAGCCTCGGTGAGAAAGACAAAACTTATGTTATCTAAATGTTTGAGTTCAGAAGTTTATTCTTCATAATGATTCCATGGTTTGGATAGCGCAAAATATGAGTCCGATTGCTCATAAATTCGTTTCGTTTAGTTTCAGCGAAATCACCAAGTCGTTATTCAAAAACCCTCGCCACCGCCGCCTCCCTTCCCATCCGCTCGATGTCCTTCTTGACCATCTCCAGCAGGTACAACCGGTACGTGGTCATGATCCGGCTCAGCGTGTCCTCCGGATGGAAGCGAATGTGCCGCTGGATGTACTGCTGAATCGCGTGCAGCTTGTCCACGTCGTTGAACGCTTCGTCCTGCAGAATGGCCAGCAGCATATCGGCGTTCCGTTCCGCCCCCAGCGACAGCTCCCTTCCGGTGGCCAACCAGTGCTGCATCGAGGGTTGGACGCAGAACGGGCACGCGCACACGAAGCTGTACGTGACCGGCGGATGGTTACGATCGTACCAGGTCGGTCCGTACGCGGTGAGGATTTGCTCGCCGGCGCGGATTGGCCGCAGCAGGATGAACTTGAGACGGCCGCCCATGTAGATGGCGGCGACGTTCGGATCACAGGAATGGTTGATGAGGGAACCGACCGAGGTGAGGCCGCTGAGCACGTGGCCGGTGGACGTGGTCGAGAGGTTGACGTGGGAGTTCCACATCAGGAAGCACGCGACACGGGTGTAGTGGAGCAGGGAGTTTAGGAGGAATCGGTGGTGGGATTTTGTGGTCAAGCTTGAGTTGATGGCGGGGTTTTTGATGAGGACGGCGTAACTGAGAGCAGCGCAGGCCTTCAGCGAACCTTCGATCTCGGTGTTGGTGTTCAGTACGGTCTTGTGGAGCTCTTTGAACTCCGCCAACGGATCGTACTCTCTGTAGTCTAAGGTGAACGGATCTCCACCGGCGTTGGCGCTCTGCTCGCAGTACTCCATCATCTGGTCCAAGTCGTCGTTGAACAGCGTCAATCCGTACAGGAACAGCTTCGGTCCCATGTTGGACGTGTACATCGATACGTTTCGAAGCTTCGTGGCCAATCCACACTCGAACCGGTGCACGAGCCGTTTGTCCCTCTCCAGACACTCCTCGCTGCAGTACATGGCAAAGACGCAGTCCGGACAGGGAATCAAGCTGTGATGGTTCTCGGCGGAGCAATGACTGCAGTTGTAATACTTTAACGGAACATCGACGATGCTCAGCACGGCCTTCTCGTCCAGGATGACATCCCCGGTGCGGAAGTCCCGTTCGGCCTCCAACCCGCGGTTGCACCACGGATACTGCCTCATGGCGATTCCCTTTGCCAGAAAGGGAACGCGCGGATTGCCCTCGACGTTGATGCCCATCCGCGGACAGAGCGCGATGTTTTTGGACTGTCCCTGCTCGAGCTTCTTCCGACAGCTCTGCTCGCGCACGTCCAGCTTGTCCAGAATCTTCGCCGGATAGTTGTGCTCCTTGGCCAGGGCCATGTTCAGCAGTGCCAACTCGTACTCTTCCTGCTCGTAGTAGATGGCCGATCGGTTCGCGTAACAAATCGCCAAATGCTCCGAACCGGACTCCGCACAGCACATGGCCTCGTTGTACTTCCCCAGTGCCGCTTTATACTTGCGGGCGTGGTACAGCCGATTCCCGGCCTTGCGTAGCTGCTCCGCCTTGGTGTCAATTTTCGCGACCTCGGATACATCGACCACTTCTCCATTCGCCAGTACCAAGTCCCGATACGCTTCGATATCCGCATCGGACGCAATTTCCGAAAGCATCCTGCTCAGCAGGATGTCAACGTCGGGCGGAACGTGGCCGCCGGCAGTCGTCTTGGGGGACGGTGGCTTGTCCATTCTGCGATTCATTAGTTAAGATTTGGTCCAACTAGAAAGTAATCGAATCTCTCCTGGTTACGGTTCGGCCACAAAATCCTCCGAAAACCCGTTCCGGATTGTCTTTCTAGACCGTATCAAAACAAACGAGATGTTAGCCGTTTATGACTTCAAGCTCCCGATAAGTAATTGACAGATTTCGTATGATCGTTGTTGGTCGACAAAGACGGTCGATCAACCAATGCGGCCAGGCCTGCTTCGCTAATTTTACGGTCAGAACGATTCGTTGAATTTCTTCCTTCATATTACCGATATTTTTGAAGACTGTTGCGTAAAAATAGTTATTTTAAATGCTTCCTTATTTATTCGAAACCACAGAGTTAGTGAAAGAAATCGTCAAAAAATCCAAAATCTTAAAAAAATCAAAATAACAAAATGCCCCGAAGCTCATTCAAAGGACGGCGGCCGCAACCTTGGCCCGGTTCAGCTTCACGTTCTCGTTGACGATGGCATCCTTCAACTTTTCAGTGTAGATCCGCAGGTGCAGGCTCAAGTCCATGTTCGGCAAGAACGCATCGTACCGTTGGATGATCTGCTGGAACGCGTTCAGCTTGGCGGCGTCGTTGCCGGTATCGCTGATCAGCACCGCCATGCACATGCTCAGGTCGTTCCCGGCATTCGGCGGGAGTGGCTTTCCCAAGCTCATCCACTCCTGGGTACTTCCGTAGCGACAAACCGGGCAGCGGCACTTGAAGCTCAGCTCGGACACTGACTGGCCACCGGGGTTGAACCAGGCCGGGCCGAGACTGTACGTGATTTGCTCGCCCTTGCGGACGGGCCGGATGAGGATGCACTTGACACGGTCGGCGTCGTAGAACGCCATGGCGTTTGGATCGCACGAGTGGTTGATCACCTTTGCGGTGTAAGTTAGTCCGGCCGCGATTATTCCCGTTGGTGTGTTGTTATCCCACGCGTAGTAAGCCGCCACGCGTTGGCAACTGTAGAGGCAGTTGAGGAAGAATTGTTTCTGCGATTTGGACGGAAAAAGCGAACGGATCGAAGGTTGCTTCATCAGGACAACGTAGGCTGCGGCGGCGCACAGCTTGAATGTGTACTCGACCAACGGATTGCAGGTCAGCTTGGATTTCATGAAGTGCTTGAACTCTTCCAGTGGGTCGTACTTTCTGTAGTCCAGCGTGAAAGGATCCGCTCCGGTGTTTGCGTTCTTCTCGCAATAGTTCATCATCTGGTTCAAATCGTCCTTGAACAACTTCAATCCGTAGAAGAACAGTTTGTGACCCATGTTGGAGCAGTTGAACGTAACGTTCCCGATCTGGGCACCGAAGCCGCACTCGAAGCGGTGAAGTGGTTTGTCCTCGGCGAGACATTCCTCACTGCAGTACATGCAGTGGACACAGTTCGGACACGGAATCAAGCTGTGCTGGTTCGAAATGCCGCAGTGACTACAGTTGAGGTACCTGTTTGCGACGGACACCACGCTGAGAATGGTCTTTTCGTCCAGGATGACGTCACCCGCCTTGAAGTTCCTCTCCGCGACCAATCCACGTCCGCTTCCCGAATAGTGCTTCATGCCAATTCCTTTGGCCAGAAAAGGAATTTTCGGATTGACCTCGACATTAATGCCCAACCGTGGACAGGGCACGTTGTCCTTCGCGAGACCTTCGTCGATTTTCTTTCGGCAGTTCTTCTCTCTTGCGTCCAGCTTCGCCGTCAGCTTCTCCGGATAGTTGTGATCCCGAGCAAGCCGGATGTTGAACAGCGCAAACTCGTACTCCCCCTGCTCGAAGTAAATCGCCGACCTGAAATGTTAGTCGACTTAGCAATCAGTCGACCAATTCGCTACATTTTCTACCGGGACACTCGCACACTTACCGATTTGCGTATCCCATGGCCAACTGATCGGAACCGGCCTCCGCGTAGCAGATACTTTCGTTGTACTTCTCCAGCGCCTTCTCGTACCGTTTGACCAAATAAAGATGGTTCCCTTCCTGCCGGAAGTGGGCCGCCTTCGCGTTACTCTTAACCGGTTCCTCGACATTGCTCAGGAGCTCCTCGTCCTGCTCGAGGACAAAGTCGCGGAACGCCGCCATTGTGGTTTTCACCTGGAGGTCCTTTTTGACCAGATCGAGCAGCCGGTCCATCATGGTTCCGATCGCGTTGCCCTGTTTATTGTTGTCCATGTTGTGCGCTTGGTGGCTTCGGAGCGGTTCTGGAAGGAGATTTTGGTTTATTTTCAGGGGAACGAGATTTTCTTTATTATGATTTGCCTTAAACTTTAAACAATCCGGACTTTAACAAACTTATCAGATTTTTTGGCTTTTTACCTCCAAAAATGAATTCACAGAAACAAAACACATCGAACACAACCGATTTTTCGGAAAATCAGCTCCACGCTGAAAATGGAGATGTGAGCAGACAAAACGATACGCATAATCAGAATCAACCAGATTTTTGTAAAAGAAAACTAACATTCAAGGAAGACTCATTTCTGGGTAAACCAGCCTGACGGCAAGATTGTCAAATTGTATGTATGGGCCACGATACTCACATAAAGTAATCTACGTGCGTACACTGAAAGCCCGACCATGGTAGTTTTAAGAAAATTTGCTAAAAATGCTGCTTATTAAATTAACTGTGGCTTTTTGGTGAAAGTAAACGCAAATATGGTAAAATGTACCATGCTTCCACAAAATTGCATGGTAGCAATTACGAAATCATTATCATTCTCTCCATAATCGAGGGTTAAAATTATCATACCGTCCACGACATAGTAAAACTGACTGCGTTAATCAGTCAATCGAAGCACGGAATGTTTTTAGCAAAAATACGTCGGTGCGTGTTCTCAATTTAACCCTACAATATGGTAGCAACTACCATGGTTGGGTTTTCAGTGTATGTATTGCGTGTACGTACACGAAAAAAAAGTGAGGTTAAATTTTGTCCGGCCAGCAAAATCAAATGGTGCGCTAGTGTGCGTACGTGAAACGTCATAAAGCTCTATTGGTTGGACCGTGGCCCCCGCTATTTGGTCGCTTTACCCCTCTGTCGCTAAATATAGGGTAAAAGAGCCAGCAAATGTGCAACTGAAAAGTTATTTTTTGTGTAAAATTATTTTAAATTTTGTTTTTGATGAATAATTTTGAATATGTTTTGTCAAAAAATAAATAACTAGATAAAATAAAATATTATCCAGCTTGTGACAATAAACAACTTTTCCTTTAATTAGAAATCGAGTTCAGAAGGGAAACCATAACCATTTATGTTGGTCCGCACCGGGTCCTGAACTCCCGTTCACGAGGCGGAAGCGTTACCGCATAGCTCGGTCTTAACAAAAAAAATTAACTCTCAATAAATATCAATTTCAAATTACAAACCTAAATATAAAATAAACATATTTTCAACTTTACTCTAAAATGGCCTGTATGCCCTATTTTGTGCAACCAGTTTACGGAACGTTCACCCTATATGGACTGTCAAAAGCGAGGTTCACTTTTTGACAAGCTTGCCACCAGTCTGGGGTAAACTCGATCTGAACTGAAAATGAGCCGCGATTAGGGGAAATATACCCATTTTAAGCCTAATAAGCGGTCGTGTTTGAATGATGCTGGATAATCTGAAGTGTTCCTTGAAAATTACTAAAACTTGTCTGTGCTAAAACCAAGTACACCAACGTGTAGAGCCACTTATTGTGAACATTTCTGTTTATTTTCACTTTTACTAAAAGTTATTCTATTCCGTTTACAAGCATCTAAAAAAAATCCCAATTGTATTCTAATCAGACTTTCGTTAAGCAGTTATTTAAGTTCTCATCTTGCTTGTGGATGTATGTGCCAACAAACTACATAAGAAATTACGAGCCAAACATTTTATTAGGGCACAAAACCAAAACGTAAACATTTGGGATTATTCCACTATTCCATTCATTAGTACACTCCCTACAAGCCCTTCAAGAATCAGATTGATAGCAAACAATTTCCTATTGAAAAAAATCAAAAACACAAAACGGCACATAACAATGTTCACTCCAAACCAGAAAAAAAGTTCAATTGTGCCCTTTTCTTTTTCGATAGTTTTTCGTGGTTAAGGAACTTTCTATGTTATAAAGTGAACTTTTCATACATTCTTAACACTAATTCACTTCAAAACAAAGTTTGCTTTACGTTTCACCAAGGACTTCTGCAGAAAAAAACTTCGTCGAAATACAATATTTAGTACGGCCCCGCGGCTGCTGTTCAGAGTAGGGATTATGGGTTGCAGGATTGAATATGTAATAAATTATTAAATGAGTATTTATTATAAGATTGATATAAAAAAACAACGAGATGCGCGCGGCCGGCGAAAGAGAGAATGAAGTGAAGATTGTCAAATCAGTTTTGTAGTTAATTTGTGTGGAATAAGACGTGTTGTTTGTCAATTGCAAAATATCTGTGTTTTTATTATAAAAGAAAGTCCCCGATCACGACATTCAGTACACTTTTGAAGAATTTTTATGTTTCACATACCTTATATACACCATTCGATCATAAAACTTCACCAATTATCAAAATTTCCGCTGAATTCCTCATTATTTCTAACTAAACAAAAAGGCCCATAAACATAATTAAAAACAGCAATCAGGTGACAGCGCTTTAGTGCCCTTTCAGTTCTCTTCGAAATTGCATTTAGAAAGGGCCCATTATGAACAACAGTTGGAAAGTTAAAAGGGCCCAATAACGAGATTATGAGTTTTATTGCGAAAATCAACATAAATTCAGAAGCATTAAAGCAGGGTTCAGGTTAATGATGTGTTTTATCGTATCATCAGTAAAAATACCACAAGTCAAGCATTCTTTTTAAATAGGAATTGAAACAAGTTGTCCACTTTTTGCCAGCGATTTTCTCGAATCGCGGTTTTTGGTTTTGTGCCCTAATGAAATGTTTTGCTCGAAATGGTCTCGCAAAATAGAAATTATGATCAAAAGTGCATTAAATTTGATCTTTTTGGCCAGTAAGTGGCATAAATTTGCGTGCTTACTCGAGGCCGTGCTGTTGCTGGTAAGTTTATAGCCTAAAAAGTATTTCAGGAGCTTTAATCGAGCATCAAACTCTCCATATGACGAAGATAGATGTTTGATTAGAAAGGGTATGTTTCCCCTAGACTTGTTCAAAACCTTAAAAATTACACAACCCAATCGTTGAAAGAAAAATTACATTTTTCAGTTCTAAGGAGTCCACGTGATTTATGGATGGTCCCCTATCGTGAACGAGTACGAGAGTACGACTATTCGTTAAACGTTTTTATTTCTGTTTGAAATGTCTGACTTAACATCACAAAAGCAATTGTTCAAATTCACAAGTAGCAAAGAATAAAATCAAAACGCCACAACACTCAAACTACAGCGGCCGCAACCTTGGCGCGGTTCAACTGGATATTCTCCTTCATGATGGCCTGCGTCAATTTATGGTAGTACATCCGCAAGTGGTAGCTCATGTCCATGTTCGGCAAGTACTGATCGTACCGCTGGATGATTTGCTGGTAGGCGTTCAGCTTGGCCGCCTCGTTGATCTTCTCGTTAAGCATCACTTCCGTGCACAACTCCAAGTCTTTGAGGGCCTTCGCCGGAAGTGGCTTGCCCGTCTTTATCCACTCGCCGACGCGACCGTACAGACAAACCTCGCACTGGCATGTGAAGCTCAGATCGGACGCCTGCTGGTTACCTATAACGAACCAGGCCGGTCCGAGGCTGATCGTGATCTGTTGACCCTTGCGGACAGGTCGGATGAGGATGCACTTGATCTGGCCGTAATCGTACAGAATCATGGCATTCGGATTGCACGAGTGGTTAACCAGCTTTCCGTAGGACAGCAACCCGGTAACCGTACAATCCGGCGGGGATTTTCGCTCCCAGGCAAAATACATGGCCACGCGCTGGTAAAGGTAGAGGCAGTTGAGCAAGGATCGTTTTTGGGCTTTGGTTGTTACCAGCGCTTTAATCGAAGGTTGCTTCAGCAAAACGTAGTAAGTGGCGGCGGCGCACAACCTGAACGATACCTCGATGTAAGGGCTCAAGTGCAGCTTGGTTTCGTGAAAGATCTTGAACTCCTCCAGCGGATCGTAGTTTCGGTGGTCCAACTTGAAAGGATCCGCTCCGATCATCGAGTTCTTCTCGCAGTATTTCATCATCTGGTCCAAATCGTTGTTGAAAAGCGTCAATCCGTAGAAGAACAGCTTCGTTGCCAGGTTCGAGCCGTCGTACGCAATGTTCGCCATTTGGGCACCGAAACTGCATTCGTAGCGATGTGCCATCCGCGAGTCCTCGGCGAGACATTCCTCACTGCAGTACATGCAGTGGACACAGTTCGGACACGGAATCAAGCTGTGCTGGTTCGGAATGCCGCAGCGGCTGCAGTACAGGTATTTGAACGCAACGGCCACCACACTGAGAATGGCCTTTTCGTTAAGGATCACATCACCCGCCTTGAAGTTCCTCTCCGCGACCAATCCGCGTCCACTGCCAGAATACTGCTTCATGCCGATTCCTTTGGCCAGACAGGGAATTTTTGGATTACCCTCGACATTAATTCCCAACCGAGGACAGGGCACGTTGTCCTTCGCGAAACCTTCGTCAATTTTCAGTCGGCAGTTCTTCTCCCTCGTGTCCAGTTTCTCCCTCAGCTTCTCCGGATAGTTGTGGTCCCGGGCAAGCCGGATGTTGAGCAGCGCAAACTCGTACTCCCCCTGCTCGAAGTAAATCGCCGACCTAAAACGTTAGTCGACTTAGCAATCAGTCGACCAAATCGCAACATTTTCTACCGGGACTTACCGATTAGCGTATCCCATGGCCAACTGATCGGAACCGGCTTCCGCGTAGCAGATACTTTCGTTGTACTTTTCCAGCGCTTTTGCGTACCGTTTGGCCAGGTAGAGTCGGTTCCCCTGCTGACGCAGCTGGGCCGCCCGATCGTTGTTTTTGACCGGTTCCGGCACGTTCGTCAGGAGCGCCTCGTGCTTGAGGACAAAGTTGTAGCACACCGACAGTTTGGGACCGATTTCGTGCTCGTCCAGCATTGTGAGCATCTTGCGGATCATGGTTCCGATTGCATTTTTCGGAAAATCACCGTACTCTTCCTCCATGTTGCTCCGGATCTGGAATGAGATTCTTTGGTGAGCGAGGGACAGGGATGGCAAATGGCAAAAAACCATCGCGAAGCCCTCGTTTGATTTATTACCTTCCAGTTACAGAATTCACTATAATGATGTATGAAGCAATTGTAGATTTTGTACAAACGAACAATTTTGTAGAACATTGTTTTGTTCCACACGCAAAGCCGACATTAGTCTTTTAAGACTTAAAATTAGGCTTTATCGAACCTAACCGTGTTAAGTCTTTTTAAGCCTAATGATGGGTTAGTCTTAAAAAGACTAGTTTCGTTTTAGTACGAAAAAGGCTAAATTTTAGGCTTAATGTTATCGTCAAAAAGCCTAAATTTTAGGCTTTTTCGAGAATGCGAGGGGATCAGAGCGGACATAATCCAAGATGGCGGAACTTGATTAAGACTTATTTTTAGGCCTAAAAAGACTTATTTATAGGTTTAAAAGACTTATTTTTAGGCTTTTGCAAGAAATGGGAGGGGATCAAAGCGGACATAATCCAAGATGGCGGAACTTGATTAAGACTTATTTTTAGGCCTAAAAAGACTTATTTATAGGTTTAAAAGACTAATTTTTAGGCTTTTGCAAGAAATGGGAGGGGATCAAAGCGGACATAATCCAAGATGGCGGAACTTGATTAAGACTTATTTTTAGGCCTAAAAAGACTTATTTATAGGTTTAAAAGACTAATTTTTAGGCTTTTGCAAGAAATGGGAGAGGATCAAAGCGGACATAATCCAAGATGGCGGAACTTGATTAAGACTTATTTTTAGGCCTAAAAAGACTTATTTATAGGTTTAAAAGACTAATTTTTAGGCTTTTGCAAGAAATGGGAGGGGATCAAAGCGGACATAATCCAAGATGGCGGAACTTGATTAAGACTTATTTTTAGGCCTAAAAAGACTTATTTATAGGTTTAAAAGACTAATTTTTAGGCTTTTGCAAGAAATGGGAGGGGATCAAAGCGGACATAATCCAAGATGGCGGAACTTGATTAAGACTTATTTTATGCCTGAAATGCCTAGGGGATCAAAATGGCGGGAATAAACGGTAAAAAATAAAATACTGTTATATATTATCTAATTTTTTATAAAAAATGTGTTTATTCCGTTTATTCGGTGATTCGGTAATTTCAGAATACGACAGATTCACGGATGAGTACAGCTTTTACCTGAAAATAAAAAATCAATATTTTGAAGATGAGTTGTGAGAGTTTGATACTTATTTAAAAATTGGGTTATTTCATTTAGGAGTTTAGCTCAGCACTGGATTGGCGTAGTTTGACAAGTTCAATTTTTCGAAGATCTGACTTTAAGAATTTAAGAATTTAATTATTTAAGAATTTAAAGATTGAAGAATTGAAGAATTAAAGAATTAAAGAATTAAAGAATTAAAGAATTAAAGAATTAAAGAATTAAAGAATTAAAGAATTAAAGAATTAAAGAATTAAAGAATTAAAGAATTAAAGAATTAAAGAATTAAAGAATTAAAGAATTAAAGAATTAAAGAATTAAAGAATTAAAGAATTAAAGAATTAAAGAATTAAAGAATTAAAGAATTAAAGAATTAAAGAATTAAAGAATTAAAGAATTAAAGAATTAAAGAATTAAAGAATTAAAGAATTAAAGAATTAAAGAATTAAAGAATTAAAGAATTAAAGAATTAAAGAATTAAAGAATTAAAGAATTAAAGAATTAAAGAATTAAAGAATTAAAGAATTAAAGAATTAAAGAATTAAAGAATTAAAGAATTAAAGAATTAAAGAATTAAAGAATTAAAGAATTAAAGAATTAAAGAATTAAAGAATTAAAGAATTAAAGAATTAAAGAATTAAAGAATTAAAGAATTAAAGAATTAAAGAATTAAAGAATTTAAGAATTTAAGAATTTAAGAATTTAAGAATTTAAGAATTTAAGAATTTAAGAATTTAAGAATTTAAGAATTTAAGAATTTAAGAATTTAAGAATTTAAGAATTTAAGAATTTAAGAATTTAAGAATTTAAGAATTTAAGAATTTAAGAATTTAAGAATTTAAGAATTTAAGAATTTAAGAATTTAAGAATTTAAGAATTTAAGAATTTAAGAATTTAAGAATTTTAGAATTTTAGAATTTTAGAATTTTAGAATTTTAGAATTTTAGAATTTTAGAATTTTAGAATTTTAGAATTTTAGAATTTTAGAATTTTAGAATTTTAGAATTTTAGAATTTTAGAATTTTAGAATTTTAGAATTTTAGAATTTTAAATTTTTGAATTTTTGAATTTCTAAATTTTTGAATTCTCGAATTTTAAAATTTTTGAATTTTTGAATTTTTGAATTTTTGAATTTTTGAATTTTTGAATTTTTGAATTTTTGAATTTTTGAATTTTTAAATTTTTGAATTTTTAAATTTTTGAATTTTTGAATTTTTGAATTTTTGAATTTTTAAATTTTTGAATATTTGAATATTTGAATATTTGAATATTTGAATTTTTGAATTTTTGAATTTTTAAATTTTTAAATTTTTAAATTTTTAAATTTTTAAATTTTTAAATTTTTGAATTTTTAATTTTTTGATTTTTTATATTTTCAAGTTTTTAAATTTTTAAATTTTTGAATTTTTGAATATTTGAATTTTTGAACTTTTGAATTTTTGAATTTTTGAATTTTTGAATTTTTGAATTTTTGAATTTTTGATTTTTCGATTTTTTGAATTTTTGAATTTTTGATTTTTTTTTAATTTTTGAATTTTTGAATTTTTGAATTGTTGAATTTTCAAATT
This sequence comes from Culex pipiens pallens, assembly GCF_016801865.2. NCBI lineage: Eukaryota > Metazoa > Arthropoda > Insecta > Diptera > Culicidae > Culex > Culex pipiens. Next base: position 106,293,372 of record NC_068938.1, read on the forward strand.
TTTGAATTTTTAAATTTTTGAATTTTTAAATTTTTGAATTTTTGAATTTTTGAATTTTTAAATTTATGAATTTTTGAATTTTTGAATTTTTGATTTTTGAATTGTTGAATTTTAGAATTTTTGAATTTTTGAATTATAGAATTTTAGAATTTTAGAATTTTAGAATTTTAGAATTTTAGAATTTTAGAATTTTAGAATTTTAGAATTTTAGAATTTTAGAATTTTAGAATTTTAGAATTTTAGAATTTTAGAATTTTAGAATTTTAGAATTTTAGAATTTTAGAATTTTAGAATTTTAGAATTTTAGAATTTTAGAATTTTAGAATTTTAGAATTTTAGAATTTTAGAATTTTAGAATTTTAGAATTTTAGAATTTTAGAATTTTAGAATTTTAGAATTTTAGAATTTTAGAATTTTAGAATTTTTGTATTTTTGAATTTTTGAATTTTTGAATTTTTGAATTTTTGAATTTTTGAATTTTTGAATTTTTGAATTTTTGAATTTTTGAATTTTTGAATTTTTGAATTTTTGAATTTTTGAATTTTTGAATTTTTGAATTTTTGAATTTTTGAATTTTTGAATTTTTGAATTTTTGAATTTTTGAATTTTTGAATTTTTGAATTTTTGAATTTTTGAATTTTTGAATTTTTGAATTTTTGAATTTTTGAATTTTTGAATTTTTGAATTTTTGAATTTTTGAATTTTTAAATTTTTGAATTTTTAAATTTTTGAATTTTTGAATTTTTGAATTTTTGAATTTTTGAATTTTTGAATTTTTGAATTTTTGAATTTTTGAATTTTTGAATTTTTGAATTTTTAAATTTTTAAATTTTTAAATTTTTGAATTTCTGAATTTTTAAATTTTTGAACACACACACACGCACATACACACATACATACGGAGTAGCACACACGCAAATTTTAAAATTTCGCTCATAAACACACACACACCACTTATTCACAAACACAAACACAACCACCACCACCATAATTTTCACCGCCACCGTCGGTTGTCCACTCCCGCTTCGTTGCCCTTTTTCGCTTCCACTTTGGATTTCAATCCCCGGCGGATTCATTCCGAGATTTTCTGTCCACACGTCCATTTTCTGTCCACACGTCCACGCCGTCCACAAAAAAAAGTTGCTTCCCTCCTGCATCCGCAAAAAAACACGCCTTCCCGTCTTCCTCCACCGTACCGAGAACCAGAATTTGGGAACCCGGTAAACAGCAGACATTTCGTTCGGCCGCCGTCTCACTCCGGCCGAACCTTCCGGCAGGAAAAACACAAAAACTTACCTGCAAACTGGCCAAAATCCTGCCCCTGTCCGACGAACAGCAACCACCACCGGCAACTTCAACTTTTTCTGATTTGACATGTCAAATCGTGAACCAAAGTTTATAGTACAGAAAAGCCTTAAATTTAGTCTTTTTCTAAGTTTTGCACTAAGTTCTAAAAAAAGCCTAAAATTTAGGCCCAAAAAAAGACTAATTTTTAGGCTTTTTTCTGACAATACTGACAGAACTTCAAAAAAGGCTAAAAATAAGTCTTTAAAGACTAATGCCGGTTTTCCGTGCAAAGTGAATGCTGTTGACACTAGAGCGTAAACAATGTCTAAAAATGCCACCATCGGCGTCCCTCACTCGCGATGGTGAGGGGATTTTTGTTTACGCTCTAATGTCAACAGCATTAAGTTTAGGACAAAACAATGTTCTACAAAGTTGTTCATTAGTAAAATATCTACAAGTGCTCCATACATGTTTATAGTAAATTCCTTAACTGGAAGGAAATAAATTAAAAAAGCTTTTTGGAGGCCCATCGGCAAATACCTTCCCTGGCGAGGGAACCGGATGTTTCAAGGGTAACTTACCTTTAAACACTTGAAACAATTAAAAATAGCGTACTGTTTTAATATTAAATTTTGTCCAACAAGTAAAACTGTAACTTCACAAAATTAAATTAAAAACCAAATCGAAAACAGTTTTACCAAAGTTTTACAAAATCTGAATGTCACAAAATTTAAACAAATCTCGATGAAAAGTAGAGATGTGAGCCGACATGCAACACGCTGGAAAAAAATCCCTAATTTCAAATAACCCATTTTCCGTCAAATCTAAACCTACTCAGATATGAGTAAATGGTCATTGGGGTGACAAGAAAACTAGAACATTTTGTAAAATCTCAAGCCAGATCTCAAGAGAGCTATTGTGGATTTAGCTTTAGGGGGGAAGAGATCAGTAACAATTTCGATCAATTCCTATTTCCACAAAAAAACATGAAAACCATCAATTTTGTCAAAACGTAATAGAAAATAGCAATAATTTCATCATAGAGAGCAATTTGAAAGTAATTAAGGTGTTTTTAAAAATTGAGAAAAAGAAATTACGCCTTTTTGAAGAGCGTGCCTAAATTTTCGCCCCACCGTATTCGCCACCCACTCAACCAACACAACGGATTAGCCCGTCAGGTTACGCCATAAAGCAGAAGTAAACAACAGATTCGCCCTTTTGTTTTTTGTTCATTTTTCGGGTTTTTAAAGAAAAAAGTGGTGAAACAACTATTTTATCATTGTGAAACATTAAAGTCAGTGATAATACAGTGATATTTGCAACCTCAGTGATAAAAAATTGGTCTAGAAAGCCTTCATAAGGAGTCCGATTCAGGCCAAGACTCGTTGAGCCAGGATACACCGTAAGTAGCAAGTTGGTTTGACGATGTGGTCTATATTGAAGTGACGTTCCTTGGGGTGTCCCCGCCGGAAGTGGGAGACATGGCACCTGACGACTAGGCCACCCCGCGACACCATCCTGCCTTCTCAATCTTTGCATAGCTTCAATGGTTACGGAGGCGATGATTTTGTACGGCATTCCTCCTAAACTAACTTTTTGTCCTGCAACTGCTCGACCCAGAATCCCCGGATGTTCCAAGAACCGGTAAATTATGGACCTTCATATCTAGATTGTGAAACCAGACCAGATCCGATACTACAATAATTGAAATTAATAAGTTATGTATTTAGGATCATACAAATCTGTGTTTGTTGTGGAATTGTGTTCAGAGACATCAGAAACATACATTTTGATCCATTTTGAGGATTGTCAGGTTAAAATTCACTAAATTATAATGAAAATTTAGTGTTTCTAAATATACGTCGGAACTTGCAGAAAACACTACATTCGCCCCTCGTGATTGGGTGACAACACAAGGGTGAAAACTCAATTTGGTTTGTTTTGATTGATGTCGTTGATTAGCCCTTTTGTTTTTTGCTTGTAAAACTACGTATTTTCGGAATTTTGAGATGATGGAGGGTGTTTTAGAATCAGTTTTGTTCGCTTTATATGATTCTGACAAAAACTCAGTTTGTTTACATCTGAGGGATTCGCCCTTTTGAAAAGTTGTTACTGAGATTTTGACATTTTTATGCCCGCATCTGGCCCGCCGCCTATTTCGTCGGTCGTTGAGCCGCCGGTCGTTTCCAGTGACCGAGTCCAGCTAGGTACTGATCGTACAATATTGTTCACAACGATACAGCTTATTTATTTGAGTACAATGACCCTTTGTGCGACCGCAAAGGATTTAAAATTGATTTTTAAACCAATTTTGAAAATTAACTTTGCGGCCCTTCTTGACAGAAAAGGTCCTACTTGACAACTCGTTTCAACATAGTTGTTAGGAAATTGAATTTCTTAAAAGAATCTCATATTTGAGCAATTTTGGACGAGACCCGCGCCATCTAGAAGAAAAATGTTTTTCCCATACATTTTCGCGATTTTTCCCAAACAAACTTCAACGACAAAAAGCGACCCCTAAACCTTAACCTGTTTGGTTCGAGCCATGGGAATGGTGGGAATGTGATAAATCAGTAAATGCACAACATAAAGCAATCAAAAAACCTAAACCCGAATTTAATAACTTAGTAAAAATCATACGAAGCAAGCTGAACATCCGAATTCATCTGCACTCCGGTTCCGACCGCGCTCAACTTCCCGTACCCTCCCCCTCCGCCCCCGTCAGAATATCGATAGTACTCATCGGCGTATCCATTGGCCATCAGCATCTGAGTTCCGCCGGCCTCATCCGTTTGAGCTCCTCCGTAGCCATGCTGTTGAAGCTGCTGCTGCTGCTGTTGATAAGTACCGGAAGCCGTTTGGTAGCAGTAATTGACTTCGTCACACGTGGCGTAAGCGCCACCGGCGCCATATTGGCCGCCATGATGGTTATTGTTGTTCAGGTTTGCAGCTTTCTGCGCCTTCCGGCAGCTTTGCTGACTATCACAGTCAAATCTTGACGGGGTCGGCTGGCGTTGACCATAGCTGCTGCATTCGTACGATTTTGGGAGGGATTCTTTCTTGATGGACCGCGGCAGGTCCGCTGTTGGGTATTGGGTCGGAGACGGTCCCATCGATTTGTCGCTCAACGGTCCGGGATGCGTTAAGTAGTCGTTGAACAGGTTTCCGTTGCCGGAGATGAAGTAGTCGGGTGCGATTTGATTGCACTTTTTGTAAATTGTCCCGCTGCCAAGATCTAGCAGGGTTGTTGGAGGTGGGACAACGTTGCTGTGCATCGGTTGCGGTGGACCTACTCGCAGTGGTTGATCCAGTTGGAAGATTTCTTCCGGTTGGAAACTTTCGATTGAGCTGGTTGGATAACTTGACATGGTTTGGGTGGTTCCCATGCAGCTTTCGTAGGTTTGATGACCCGTACCAGTGGGGTAGCATGGCCACGTGGAAGACTGTGGATTGCTGAAAGTTTCCGGGTATTGAATTGCTGGGGATGGAATGTTGGAGAGTTTAGGCTGCAGTGCAGAGTTTGGGAGTGTGACCCGACAACAGCATGGACTCTTGAAGCAGGTGTTGCATTTTGGCTTGTCTGAAATTGGCATACAATATGAATATAAAACACGTGGTTTTAGGAATGTAATTCTTACCAACGCTAGAATCTGGAATCAACGGAGGAGGTTGAAGAATTTCAACCGTTGTCGAGGGACTGTTCGCAGGTTTGCTTCCATTTTTCAAGGACATCAACTGTTGAAAAACCCCCATTAGATAACCTTACTCAAACGTAATTTAAACCTACTAACCTTATTCCCCAATGCGGCATCCCTCAGCAGTAGCACCGACAATTTCTTGGTCTTGCTCTTCGAACCACACACCCCGACCAGCTTGCGGGTCTCCCCCGAGGTCTTGGACTCTGGCTTCGGATGGTCATGACTACCCTTGGCCTGGAAGAATATAGCCCGGTCCGTGTGTCTCCAGTAGTGCGTCACCGGATATCCGCAATGACCCCGACAGGCCAGCACCTCCAGTCGACCATTTTTGCAGTTCCGATTCGGACACGCCCGCCCCTGTTGCTTCCGCCGGGCCTTGTCGCAGATCGCCGGCCGCAGATGGATCTGACCCCCGTTAGGTAACCGACAGCGGGCCGAACAGATCAACACGCCGAGGCAGCTCTTCTTCAGGATTGCCACGTTGTGGTTGTTGGTGTTACGCATCGCCCAGCCAGAGATGTGCTTCCGGGCTTGGTCTTCCGTCGGCAGGTACACGTACCGGCAGTGGCCGTCGGCCCACTCGTTGAACTTGTCGTACGCGACGTCCTGCACGAACGGGATGTGCGCATCGTTGATGTCCCACTCGGAGGTCATTGTTGTACCTAAGGATTAATTTTTTGTACTGAGTGATTAAATTGAAATATTTATTCACATATTAGTGCCTTTATAGAAACTAGATGCCATTAAAAATCGTCATGGACTAAATATTTCCTTGTTGTATTTTACCTATTTGCATACTCGTAGTAATAATTGAAACGAAAATAGAAAATATGTCAAAACTTGTCCATAAATTTAAGTTATTTAACCCTGAATTCTATAAAAAAAATATATTGAGGGCAAAATTATTTCCTAGGACCATGTAAAAGTTATAAAAAAGATTGTTGGGTTCTTCAGGCCTGAAAGGGATAATGAAAATACCATAATTAAAATAATTTATAAGGCCGTTGCAAATATTTTTAAAAGTTTATGTCGCCCCCCCCCCTTCAAAATTGGTCCGAAAAATCAGGGGGGGGGGGGCAAACAAAATATTGTTTCAAAAATCTCCAAAATTTTAATGAAAATAGAAGTCAAATCAACTTAAAACAGTCTAAAACGCATTTTGCTGCATTTATAATCATATTTAGCATGTTTGGGCTGGATTAAAAGTATTTTGAATTTTTATGAAATTCCAATGTACAGCACCGCAACAACTTTTTTTTTGCAAAAAAAATAATTTTCGTCAATACTTAGGTATTTTGGAAACTAATGATTGCAAAACAACTGGGCATGTGTAAAATGCATTTTCAAACACTTTGTTCATTCAAACGTTGAAACCATGGCTCGTAAATTCAACGACGAAGTTGACTTTATAGCTGTCGGCCACCATTGCTAGTACCAACCACTAGTGTCTTCCTTTTTAACTACAAGGACTTCGCCGCCCTGGGCTCCTAAGTGTTTGAGTACGGCACGGAGCGACGGCGCCGGATACCCATATTTACACAAAGAATTTTAGAGCGCCCGCCGCGGGATTCGAACCAGCAACCTCTGGATTGTGAGTCCAGTGCGCGGTCCGATTGAACCACACGGGCGGGAAAAAATTCAATCGTAAATTCAATGTTTAATTTATTTTATTTTTTTTTTTGTTTTTTTTTTCTAATTGGGTCAAAAAATTAAGCTTAGATTTTTAATATTATTGTTCACAACGATAAAGCTTATTTTTCTGCAGTGTTGGCATTCTCGCAGCCTCATGAGAAAAAAAATCATCCCTCGATCTCTCTCATCGAGTCCCGAGCTGCCGAGAGCAACTCGCCGATTGCCCGTTCTCTCCTCCGCTCGCGAACGGGCTAGCTCGCGAGAAAGAATTGCCTCACAAGAAGTAAAAAGAGTTGGCTACGAAAGAAACAACAACAAAACTAGTGAAGTTATACCTCTTTACCATCGTGACGTTCGCATTCATAGCCTGATAAACAAATTGCTATCTTGGAACGAATGGCTAGCACGAGGTGCTCGCGGCAAGAGCGAGAACGCGAGAAAAAAAGGCGAGTGCGAGCGAGGAGAGAAAGGAACACAAGATCTCTCCCTCGCTCGCGAGTGAGAAATGCTTTCATTCTTCTCACTCGAATTCCAACACTGTTTTTCTGAGTACTGAGTTCGGCCGCAAAGGATTTAAAATTGATTTTCAAATCAATTTTGGAAAATTAATTTCGCGGCCCTTCTTGACAGAAAAGGTCTTAGTTGACAGCCCCAAGGGGAACATAGTTGGTCCATCGAGAAAAAAATTATCTTGTCAATTATTTTTTTTGCATAAAAATGGAAAAAAAAAGTTATCAGAAATGGCCTTTAAACGTGTTTTTAACGTTGTACATTGTGGTGCTCCATTCAGCATTCTGACCGGGTTATCATCGTAGTGGAACTTTTAACTTTGTCACAAAACTTGGGGTTACAAGTTAATTGAATAGAAAACTGATTTTGTAATTGGGGGGAAGAGAGATAAAATTGACAATTGATTGGGCATTTAATTTTAAATTACTTAACAATTGTATAGATACTTAACATCCGTTTAACTTACTTATTTATTTGCACATTTCATCAACATTTTAATTGAGTTAACCTCTATTTTAGCTAGTTCAAACAAATCATTAGTTGTTTGTTGGTTTATAGCAGCGATTCTCAACGGGGATACCGGGCCTACTTGATTTACATGGCAGGGGGTACCAGCCTAGAAGAAGGTTGAGAATCGCTGTTTTATAGGATTTATTTTTTTAAAGTAGTTAAGCTTTCAAAGTGTGCACAAATTCACATGTTTGCTGATAAATTGAAAAATAATTGTGCGATACTAAAAAAATTAAGCCTCCTTACATATGCCTTTCTGAACAGTTCATCTTTTGTTCAGTCAATTAGTTTCTAAAAATGAAGGTTTTCATGAAAACACACGATACACATGATAATAATAATGCCAGAGTTACAGTCCAGACTCGATTATCCGAAGCCTCAATTATCCGAAGTTCGATTATCCGAAGGTTTGTATGGAACTTTGAATAAACGAATCACGAACAAAAAAAAATGTTTGTCGTATTTTTCATTTTCTTGTTTTTAACATAAAATTCAAGCTCTGCGACCCCGTTTCAGTTAAATTTGAGTTGTTGATTGCCTAATAAAAAATAATATGCATTTTTCCCATATTACATCACCGCCATTTTGGCCGCCATTTTGGATTGACAAATTCTAAATCATTTAAGCGTAGTTTAGGGGTCATATTTAGGCTCGACAATCATAAATTAGACAGAGAATTTTTTTTTCGTGTTTCGATTTTCCGAAGTGAAACTTTTCTGAGGCCTTCGAATAATCGAGTCTGGGCTGTATTTGTTTCTGGAAACTTTTTTTTCTTTTGATGCAAAACATCTAAAAATGTGGAATTAACTCTGAATGGCAAAGCTTAGGCCGTTGCAAATATTTTCCAAAGTTTATTCAAAGTTAAGATTGGTCCAAAAAATCAGAAAGGAAACAAATATTGTTTATCGAAAAACCAGATTTTTTTTATTGAAATAGATGTCTAATCAGTTGGAAACAATCTTAAATGCATGCATTATTTAGCATGTTTGGGCTCGCTTAAAATACTTAGAATTTTTATGAAATTTCAATGTACAGCACCGCACAAACTTTTTTTCTCGTAAAATAACGTAAAATACCTAGGTTAACTTTAAATTTTAGTTTAGCATTCAACAAAAAAAAAAAAAGGTATTTAACCAAACTTAGACCAGGGGTGCTTTTGAGTGGCGGGCCAAATTTGAAGTTCACATAAACTTGCGAGCCAAATGTTAAAAAATGTTTGTTTTAAACAAATATATATTTCAGACTAAAAAATTGTGAAACATATCTATCAGTTTAAGTTTTTTGAAATTATGAGTATTTTTTACATTTTCAAAAAAATAAATTTTCCAACAGTTTTATTCAATTGGTAAAAAAAAACAAAATAAAAATCGCAAAACTATTGCAATTTTCATGCCTCAACCAACAGATCAGGTTATACAAAAACTTTGTCAAAAAAATATTCCACGGTCTGGTTAAGGTTGACGGATGTTTGATACTTTTGTGACTGAAGACATTCGTTTCAAAAAACTTCAAAATTTCAATGGAATTTTAAGAGCAATCAGCTTAAATCAATTTAAAATGAATTCCCTTGCGTTCAGAATCATTTTAGCATGTTTAGGTTGATATAAAAATCTCTTGAATTTTTTAAAAATTTCCATCTTTTGCGTTTCGACAAATCATACATTTGTTGAAGACTAATGATTGCAAAACAACTAACTAGTGTAAAATGCATTTTGAAACACTTTTTGCATTCAAATGTTGAGAGTATGGCTTGTTATTTAAACTTTTATATTTCTCCTATCCTATCAGCTTAGAACTTTCTCCTATCCTATCAGCATAGAAAACCCGTGGCGTATTGGAACTTTCGTAAAAGGTCTCCAGATTTGTTTTTAGTTTGTTAAAAGATTACCTTTTACGTTTTATTAAATTAAAGCAAACTTGTTTTTCAATGTTCACATAAACGTTTTTTATTAGCTTCGTTCCATTTTGTGTTCACTTTTGATTACTTCATTTATCACAAAATTAATTTGTCTATCACCGATTCAATCACTACCAAAACATGTCCGCATTCACACTCTGCACTGCAGCATCTTCCAACCACAAATCGATTCGCGTCTTTAAACTATAACTTAAATCAACGCTCTGTCGCCGCCGCACCGTCGTCGTTAAACTGTGAGAAACTTTTCACCTCCGCCGGATCGCGAGGGGGACCGTCACTATGTGATCAACGATGACGAACTAAACTAAACGCGACCGACCGCCAATTGAACCGAATTTGATGAAAATGTTTGCGCGCGTCTTGTAAAACGTGACAAACGGTTTAAAACTGTGTTAGTACTCCCTCCCCGGCGAAAAAAAGCAAATCGACTGACTATACTAAAGTGTAGTTTTAATTTTCATTGTACGCTCTCTATCTTTTCTCACTGTTAGGAGCTCTCTCATTGGTAGCATAAACTACCCACACCAGCCCACGTTAGAGAAAACAGAAGGGAAATTCGTCATCATCGTCATCGCCATCATCATCCGCTTCCCACCCCCATGATGGCGAACCCCTTTTTGAACCAAGTTATGACGAGTTATGTGCACAGAACCATCAACATCACCAATGGGAGAGAGAGAGAGAGAGTCGTCGGAGAATTTCAGCCATCAACAATCATCGTCATCATCGTCTAATGTTACAAAAAACGAGCGAAGGGGGTGTTCTTTTTTATGCTTCTCCATCATGCTCTCGATTTATGCTCGAGTGGTGATGGGAGTTTCTTCCACTTCACGTCTTCTTTCTCTTCATGCCACCCGCTTGACATGTGTTTTATGTACATTTTCCCCCCCAAGCTATGTTGTAAACCAGAGTGGCCCCGCTTATTTGATGGTGATGTTTTGTTATGCTGTGAATGTGCATTTCAGCGAGACTTGCGTGTTACGCATTTAGTTTTAAAGGTTTACAGGTTTACTGCAATTTTTCGTTGTGTTTTTCTTTGGAAAACATAATGTTTACAACTCAGTTGTGAAACTACTAATTTTTCTTGCCCTTTTATAATAAAAGAATCAGTTGTGTTTTGTTATATTTTTTTTAATCCTTTCAAAAAATCGATAGAATAAAAATCCAAGTCAAGGGTCGAAAATCCGTTCGGTATCTTGTGATTGTTGGAAAATGTCCTAGTAAATAATACAGTCCAAATCGTTTATCCTAGGTCCCTACAAAACAATCACTTCAGATAATCAAAACATCGGATAACTACTCGAACTCGAACTACTCGAAATTTTGGGGCGCTAAACTCGAATTTGTTCCAAAAATAAAATAAAAAGTACAGAAAACAAAAATATTGTATTTTATGAATCGATTATCCGAAGACAATTCCGATATTCAAACTTCCTTAATTAGGATTGTGCAAAAACAATTGGATCAATAGGGGAAGGTGGGGCAAGACGACCATATGGGGCAAGAGGAACAATCGCTCGTACGGCCGTAATTTTTACAATTTTGATTATTTCCAGTATGAGGAATTGTTGCTAGCAATGCAATTGGCTGATTCTACTACCACATAACCGCCAAAACGACGTTAACGCCACGGGGCATAAGATTTAATGAAGTTTTTTTTCAAAACCTTTGTTTTCTTATAATATTTGGATGGTACAAAATAAGGCTTAGGGTTCGTTTTAAGCCTCATTCTATCAAAATGCTATTTTTCCTAGATCAGTAGTGTCCCTACCAATGACTTGCACCTATTATAAAGTATGATTTAACTTTTGGTTATTTTTGTTGAGAGCTTTTAAAAAATCTTGTTCAGGTGGGGCAAGAGTACCATATGGATTTTTAGTATGGTAAAAATTACGAATTGCTGCAACAACATATTTTATTGGGGGAAAAAATACATAAAAGTACTTAAAAACTGATAAACAATTGTTAAAAAAAATTGTCCCTGCAAAATATAATGATATTATGAAAATTTCCTTTTTTCATCTAAGTAATATTTTTTTTCGTAAAAACGATCAAATTTTTAGTAAAATATTATTATTTAATCTAAAAATGAAAGAAACGTTTCAAATACATTCTAATCTGATGTATCTAAGTGATAACAGTTCAATTGTTAGCAAATTAACATGTTGTTTCATGCATTGTTAGCTCGGGACCGTGGTGTAGGGGTAAGCGTGATTGCCTCTCACCCAGTCGGCCTGGGTTCGATCCCAGACGGTCCCGGTGGCATTTTTCGAGACGAGATTTGTCTGATCACGCCTTCCATCGGAAGGGAAGTAAATGTTGGCCCCGGACTAACCTGAAAAGAAAGGTTAGGTCGTTAGCTTAGTCCAGGTGTAGGAGTCGTCTCCCTGGGTCCTGTCTCGGTGGAGTCGCTGGTAGGCAGTTGGACTAACAATCCAAAGGTCGTCAGTTCGAATCCCGGGGTGGATGGAAGCTAAGGTGTAAAAAGAGGTTTGCAATTGCCTCAACAATCAAGCCTTCGAACACCTAGTTTCGAGTAGGAATCTCGCAATCGAGAACGCCAAGGCAATGCTGTAGAGCGAATAATTTGATTTGATTTTTCATGCATTGTTCCTCTTGCCCCAACGGGTTGTTCGTCTTGCCCCACTAGTTGAGAAGAACGTACGGAAAATCAAAAATTTTAAAATCATTTTTTTACATTAAAAAACAGGATTTTTTTAAAACTTTTTCTTTCAAAGTCTTAGTCAAGACCTGGAATAAGATGATTATAAAAAAATCCAACAGATTTTTCAATTTTTTAATGGCTAATAACGAGCATTTCCTTAGCTTGTTACACTTGCCCCACTTTCCCCTACGTTTAATAGTTCTTGAGAAATTTCAGTTTGATGTACTTTTTCAAGTTGCACTGGTGCTACAATGGGCGTTAGTGGATCAAATCTAGAGTTTTTTTTTATTAGGTCCTATAAACAAATGTAAACATTGAGTCTTACTCCGATGGACATTGACATAAGGTGTGAAAGGGATACACACAATGTTTACATTTGTTTATAGGACCTAATAAAAAAAAGTCAAAGAAGTATGAATAAATGGAATGATTAGAGTGTAACAAAAATGACTTTTTGGCGGGCATTCAGGGGCTGGTTCCGGTGGGCGTACTGAGTCTAAATCCCAAATATGAGCTTGATTGGACGTAACAGGAGCTGGCGCTCCACCCTTCAGTTTTAAATGGGATTTAACCCGTATTTTGTTTTGTGCTCCAATATTCAAGAGCTGAAACCAAAATTATTTCTAAAAAATAACGTCATGCTTCATCAACTCATCAAATTGTTACACAAAAGATCGAGTGTTTTGCTGTAAACAGTTTTTTTTAAATAAGCTAAAACGAGTGTCCGGCATTTGAAGCAAATAAGTCCGCATTTCGAATCAGTCTTTAACAGTGAGTGGGATTCGCAGCTCAACAATGCATTTTAATTAAAATTCTCGATTTTTTTTAAAGAATAGACATATTTTGCATGATTGAGAAGTTACAAGCAGTCAAAAAATTGTTGATCATCAGAATAAATTTGAACATTAAAGTTGCTGTTTTAGTCCTATACAATTTTGTAGAAAATCATTTTTCCGGAAAATCTTGAGGTAAAATTCCCGTTTCACTGGATTTTTGCTACCCTGGAAAATTTGAAGCTTTACTTCGGATAATCGAATATTGGATAAGCGACGCTTAGTTTATTTAGGGACTCTGATAATCGAGTCTGGACTGAGTCGATTGTGGACGGTGGAGCAACGCGCACGCATTGCAGGATTATTCGTGTTTCGAGCGTCATTCTTTTCAGTGATTAGTGTTTTTTTTTTTTGCTTTAAATTAAGATTACAATATTTGCTTCGTGATTCGAGCGTCATTCTTTTCAGTGATTAGTGTTTTTTTTTTGCTTTAAATTAAGATTACAATATTTGCTTCATGATTTTAAAAGCCCTTCCTATATCATCGTTGATCAGAAGGCACGGTGTCGGGTAAATTGTGCATTAATTTTTCAAATAATGTGTTAAATTTTAACGGTGAAAAAGTAATTTCTATAGAACCGCTTATCGCAATACACTGTGGTCCACGGAGCAATTTTTGGGTGTCCTGGTCAATAACTAAGTATAGAATCTACGGGTAGACACCAATGCTATGCTATGGATTCGGATAATCGAGTCTGGACTGTAACTGTGATATTTCAACATTTCGTCAGCTGTGTGCTATCTTGTGACAACGAACATTTGGTACTATTCGAGATAATCGATTTTTAAAGTTTGATGATAAATATTTTCAAAACTATGAATGGTAGAACCAAACTTTTTGAAGCAATCGGATCGTATGCTATCGCCTAACAAACGCTCCAAGTTTCAACTAATTTGGTTACACCAGTTAAAAGATACAGTAAATTATGTAATCAAAAATCTGAAAAGCACGTGTGCACAGAATTTCCATACAAACTAAAATAGACTGAAATCAATAGTTTAACCGACCTAATCAGTATATTTTCAAATAAACAAAAGATTGCATTGCCTTCAGAAAATGTGTATCAACATAAATTTGTGAAAAACAATAAAAAATTTCCACATTTTCCAACAACATGTATGACGTGTCAAAAGTGTGCACGATCATTTTGATGATAAAATGGTCTATGTCACAAGTGTGTATTGCGATATCCGGGAAACGGAAGCGCTCATTTTCGACCAAAATGGTCTATGTCACAAGATAGCACACAGCTGACGATTTATTAAACCATTTTTATTATTTTATAAATGTTCCAATCAAATTTTTACTAATTGTAGTCAAATAAATGATTTAAAAAAATGTGATTGGAAACACATAAATGTATAAACTTTATATTAAAATTACTAATACGTTCCAGTTTCACACGTCCGCAGTCACTCCATCTTTATCCAATAAATAGTTGACGCGTCCAAGCCATCATCAATCGATGAATCACTTCACAGTCCCTCGTCATCAGCAAATCGGCATGGTTCCAATAAAGGCTCGCTCGCGCGTGGGATCTACTGGAAATCTCTGCAGAACCAGCTGCGGCGGCGGCGGCGGAATTCCCTTCAAACTTGTCGAACTTTGGACGCACTTTGAACCCATCCAGGACGTCAACGGGCGGCGGCATCACAGCACAGCGCGCATAAGTTATGTTGTTTATTTGTAGTTAGACTCTCGGGTTCGATCTGGCTCTGGTTGGGTGGTTCGTCGTCGGGTGCCCGCATAATCAAAGCTCGGTCCCAGGCTCGAGCGGAGAGGCGAATTAAAATCCGACAGTATTTACACTGAGCGGCGCTTTTCACGATCTTTGATGAAAATTGATTATTCTTTATTTCATTGGGACTTAATTGATGGAAATTCAAACACCTCTTCCCCCTATTTGGTCGGGGGAATCGATTGAAAGCGGAAAACCTTGGGGTCATAGCAAAAGTGAGGTTGGCTTTCTTAGGGCAAGTCTCTTTCTCCTTCTAAGCTTGGACCTCAAAAGAGGGTGCCGTCGTCCAACCCTGGGTTCAAACCGCCCTCATAATTTCACCCCAACCCAACCTACGAACTCCTTAAAAACCGAGCCTCATGTATAGTTACAACTATTGAGCGGAAACATTTTCCCACGTTCAAGTGCTAATAAAACCATCATCTTTGGCGGCAAGCCCCTGACAAACACTAGACAGAGAGAGGAAGAAAAAAAATACCACACAATTTCTGCTGGTTCCTGTTGCACAGCACACTTGCAAGTTGTGGTTATTTAGAAGGACCCCGCAAGGATACGCGTGGAAACTTCCCTCAAGTCGTTGGGCGCTCGATTAGGTGAGTCCATTTCCGATGGCAAAGGGGAGATAAACGGCGCGTCGTGTAGTTTAAGGTTATTATACACTTTTTTGTTGGCTTTTTGTTTTTCATTTTGGGAAAAAAAAAATGGGCGAGGAGTAAAGTCAAAACGCTAATCAACGGTGAAACGATTATCTGCTGTTTATTGGGAGCTGTATAGTGTTAATCAAACGAATTTGGTGCGAAGGGTGCGTTTTTTCACGTGAGAATATTTTTGTTTCAGAATTTGAAAATATCGATAATGTTTTGTGCACTAATTTATGACTTTTGGGGTGAAAATGTCCAATCTATTATAAAGTTCCATAGGCCATAGAAAAGTGTTATGAAAACATTCGAAAATCTGTATCTCGAGAAAGGATTTTCTGATCGATTTGGTGTCTTCGGCAAAGTTCGGTTCGGTTATGATTTGGGCAATTCAGAAAAAATATTAAAAAAAGTTTGAATACTGTTTGGAATAAGAAAACAACAAGTTACTTGGCTGTGTTATCAGCGAAGGAATAATCATCATTAAAAGAAAATCTTTTGACGTTCATTAAGAGAAAAAATCTGAAGGGAGCATGGCTCTCCTCTCTCGCGCACGGTGGGTCGGTAAAAAGAATCTAAAAAAAATCATTTTAATTATTCGGTGTAACATCATTTTCCCTACAACATTTGCAAGTGACCTGTCACATTTTGCAATGTGTGTAAAAAAACGAAATGAATTTATTTAAGTGGTACTGACAAGAAAATTCACAAAAAAACATCAGCAGATTGATTTTTTGAAGAATTTTGGGAGCGATTTTTTTGCATAATTTGCGCCTCTCTCTTTCGCAGGTGAAGAAAGTTCGCAAGAGAAAATGATTGTTTTGCGATTATTTCTTGGTTGTTATACACCCTTAGAAAAAAAAAAACAGAAAATTCTACATTTTTAAAAAAGGAAAAAAAGAAATGCAACAAACTGAAATCTATTTAACATGTTTATTTCATGCGTCTAAAATCCTTTTCAGTACGTTTGGGTTTGTTTAAAATTGTATTGATTTTCATCCTTTCTTTCACTGAGATGCTTGATCTACGACTTGAAGTTTCAATTCAATTTCACCCTCCTTGACCAACCTAGTGCCAAGGGTCATAAATTTTGAATAAAACTGCAAAGGTCTAACTATAACTTCAAAACCTTTGAATAATAGGATGACTGTAAAATTCCAAAGTGTCATTATTTTTTCAATGAAAATGAGCCGTAAACGGGAAATAGTTAGCATTTTATTATTTTTTTGGACAATTTCCACTGAGAACTGAAAAAAGTTAGTTTCTCAATTAGAAAAATTAAGTGTTATTGAAATACAATTAAAAAAATTCTTCAAATTAATAGGCATTTTTAACCCATTTCTAAGCGAATGTGAACATTTTTTTTTATGCTTCAGAAATATTTTTTTACAAAAATGACTTTTTCATCAAATTTGTAGCAAATTCGTTATTTTTATTTTTTTATTTAACCTAAAATTTTTAATTAATTTTTCAAAAAAATAGTAAACTTGATGAAACAAACAATTAAGTGTGATTTTTTTCAAATGAAACATTAAAAGTAACCTTACTAGCAATTTGTTGGACGAAATAAGCTCAAATTGCACAAATTCTTGCTGGAATTTCTTAGGAACACAATGTCTATCAAAATCATCCCGGATTTTGAAATAGGGTGATTCTCCACCAACTCACACAGCAGTTTCCCCGACCTCTCTTCAATATGTGCGAATCTTTGTTCTAAGGGGTAATTTTGGTCCCTGATCACGAAATCGAGGCCCATTTTTCGGTACCTCGGTGGCAGAGGGGCAGTACGACCCTTTTGATTTTTGAACATTTGAAAAGGACCCATTTTTCAATAATTTGCAATAATTTGCAATTTGCATTTTTTTCAATTTTAGTTTGAACCAATTTTATCTTCTTCAAATTAAAAAAGAAATACATAAAAAGGCAGTTTGGCCAAAACAGTAGCTTTTATATATGCTTTTTTGCTCTGCATAAATGTCACCAAAACGAAACTACATTAACGGTTGGATAAATATTATACGTAACCGTGCCAAGCCTGAATCTGTCTTTTGGTCCGTAATTTTATTCCACCTCAGAAGCCACCCGAGAAAAGCACACAAACTCTCGCACACACGTGTGCTGCTGCTCTTAAAATATCTCATCCCCCCGATGCATGCTTATTAGTATGAAAACAATAAAAATTGGATATCACCTGAATACAATTAAAACAGCCCGCATTTTTCCGCAACTCTGGCTGCTTCTGCTCGTGTCTTTTTAGGTGGACGTTTTTCCACATTTGGTTTTCCAACTCAAAACTGAGAGACTTGAAAAAAACACGAAGGGGTGGCAAGTCAGCCAACCAACGACGACGACGACGTTGTTTCAAGAAATTAAGTGAAATCGCTTCTGATGAAAAAAGAAAAAAAGGCAAAAAACGGTTGCCTAAGCAGAGACAAAAGAGCAATTTCAGTGGGGTGAGACCGTGTGAGCTGGTTGGGAAAAAGATGTCAAGTCCATTTTCATTTTCCGGTTGAGAAACATAAAATGGCGTTTCAAAATGAATTTCTGCGAATGAAGAGAGACCGCACACGCTTTGTGTGGTGAAATTTTCTGCGGTTGAGTGCATGTGAAATTGTCTAATTTGGTTTGAATTGCAAGAAAAAGAAAAAGTCTTGAAAAAAATAGTCGCTCCGGCTTTGGAGACCGGCCCGTGGCTTAATGGCTACAGCTCCCGCCTCATAAGCGGAAGGTTCCGGGTTCGATTCCCGACCGGTCTCCTTGAAATTATTCGACTATAATTGAACTTTGAATATGAACAAAAAACGCATGGAATCAGGTGGGATTCGAACTCACACCTTTGGATTGGTAGTCAGATGCTCTAGCCACTCGGCCACCGAGGGGTTGACATCCCTTGAGTGAATTATTCCGTAGTGGTGAAATAATGTCACAAGGTCATTTACTATATAATACAACAATCCCTTTCCCAACGATTCCCCTACACACACTACACACCATATTCTATAAATAACTCGAAGTGGTTGGTACGGTATGTCCTCACTTCTTCTTCTTCCCCTGATGATTCCATGAAATGTGGGTTCCGTTCATAGAATCTGTCTCTTGCGGTTAATGCAACGCAGTAGGCCGGGCCGCTTTAGTGAGTGTAATACATTTCGGGGGTTCTCGAAAGTACTGCAATCATTAATAATGACAAGAAAGAACTTGAGGCGTAATCTAACCATAAGTTCTTCCCGGATGCTTTCTTCGGACTGGCTGCGCTTGTGTTCGATTAGATTAGATTAGATTAGATTAGAAAAAATAGTCGCTCCGGCTTTGTCTTTCAACATTTTGAAATTTGTTGAATATCTCTTGATCAACAATAAATTTTGACTTTCTGTTGGCCCAAAATCGATCTCGAAATATAAAATATGAATGCAACAAAGTAAAAATGTTTAAAGACAAATAACAAAATTTCACATTTTTTAAGTTGTTATCAGTTCAGTTTCGTCAAGGTATGATAGATTTGGGCTCCTTGAACACGCTCCGATCGACAGAATCGATTTTTTGTGAATTCCCTGTCAATAAATAATTTTCTGTCTTGAGCAGTTCTCCACGGAATCGGTCTTTTTTCTTTAATTTTAATTTTTGTATTTTTTAATCCGGCTGAAACTTTTTTGGTGCCTTCGGTATGCCCAAAGAAGCCATTTTGCATCATTAGTTTGTCCATATAATTTTCCATACAAATTTGGCAGCTGTTCATACAAAAATGATGTATGAAAATTCACAAATCTGTATCTTTGGAAGGATTTTTTTTATCGATTTGGTGTCTTCGGCAAAATTGTAGGTATGGATACGGACTACACTGGAAAAAAATGATACACGGTAAAAAAAAATTGCTGATTTTTTTATATCACTTTTTATCACTAAAACTTGATTTGCAAAAAAACACATTTTTTTTTTATATGTTCTAGAGGACATAAAATGCCAACTTTTCAGAAATTTCCAGGTTGTGCAAAAAATCATTGACCGAGTTATGAATTTTTTAATCACTACCGATTTTTTGAAAAAATCGAAATATTGGTCGCAAAAATTTTTCAACTTCATTTTTCGATGTAAAATCAAATTTGCAATCAAAAAAGAACTTTAGTGAAATTTTGATAAAGTGCACCTTTTTCAAGTTAAATCCATATTTAGGTGACTTTTTTGAAAATAGTCGCAGTTTTTAATTTTTTTAAATTAGTGCACATGTTTACACACTTTTGGAAAAAATATTTTTGAAAAGCTGAGAAAATTCTCTATATATTGCTTCTGAGCAATTCCATGTCAAATAGGGAATCGGTTGTACCCGACCCTCTCCGATTTCAATGAAACTTTGTAGACATGTTATTCTAGGCATATATAAGCCATTTTTGTGTATATGGAACCAGTTACACTCGATAATGACATTTGAGAAGGGCGTAAGTGTTTTAAATATTTTTGAATTTCGTAATTTAAATATTGCTGTATCTCGAAGCCGTTGCATCGTATCAAAAAGTGGTCAAAGACAAACTTGTAGAAAATTTGACGGGCTTTCCGAAAAAAATACACTGAAAGAAAAAAACACGCAACTTTTATGAGATTTTTTGATTTTTAAGTTTAAAAGTCAAATTTGAGGGGGAGCCCACGATTTTTTTTCGTTCAAAATTTTTGTGAAGATAGCCTAAGATGTTACAAAAAGACTCACGAAAAATGCAGGATGGAGCAACTCACCTAAAAAAATACAAAAATCATTTACTGAAACTGTTTTTTTGAAAAGTGCTCTAAACGTCAAAATTTTCAAAAACCGAATACGGGAATCGATTCTCCAGACAATTTTACATAAAAGTCTCCTTATTGACCATTGTCCTAAGTCCAATCCTTGTGAAGTTACAGCGGTTTTAAAAATAAAAATGTTGAAAAAATAGGTTTTTTGATGGTTTTTGGCAATTTCTATATGACAGACTTGATTTTTCAGTCTCGCAAATATTTTTACCGGAAAGCTCGTCCAATTTCCCATAAGTTTGTCTTTGACCACTTTTCAATTAGATGTATGGGCTTACAGATATAAGCTACTTTACTATCCAGGTTACTATACTACACTGAAAAAAAAAATGATGTTTTCAGTTATGAGCAATGTAATTGGCTTATATCTGTAAGCTCATACATCCAATTGAAATGTGGTCAAAGACAAACTTATGGAAAATTGGACGAGCTTTCCGGTAAAAATATTTACGAGACTGAAAAATCAAGTCTGTCATATAGAAATTGCCAAAAACCATCAAAAAAACTATTTTCTCAACATTTTTATTTTTAAAACCGCTGTAACTTCACAAGGATTGGACTTAGGGCATTAGTCAATATGGAGACTTTTATGTAAAATTGTCTGGAGAATCGATTCCCGTATTCGGTTTTTGAAAATTTTGACGTTTAGAGCACTTTAAAAAAAAAACAGTTTCAGTAAATGATTTTTGTATTTTTTTAGGTGAGTTGCTCCATCCTGCATATTTCGTGAGTCTTTTTGTAACATCTCAGGCTATCTTCACAAAAATTTTGAACGAAAAAAAATCGTGGGCTCCCACTCAAATTTGACTTTTAAACTTAAAAATCAAAAAATCTCATAAAAGTTGCGTGTTTTTTTCTTTCGGTGTATTTTTTTCGGAAAGCCCGTCAAATTTCCTACAAGTTTGTCTTTGACCACTTTTTGGTACGATGCAACGGCTTCGAGATACAGCAATATTTAAATTACGAAATTCAAAAATATTTAAAACACTTACGCCCTTCTCAAATGTCATTATCGAGTGTAACTGGCTCCATATACACAAAAATGGCTTATATAAGCGTAGGATAACATGTCTACAAAGTTTCATTGAAATCAGAGAGGGTCGAGAAAAAAGTACCTAAAAAATTCCTGTTTTGGGGTGGAATTGCTCTTCTTCGGACTTTTTTTATACGACCTTTAGTTGCTGCAATGCAAAGGTTTAAAAACAGGAAAATTGATGTTTTCTAAGTCTCACCCAAACAGCCCACCATTTTTCAATGTCGATATCTCAGCAACTAATGGTCCGATTTTCAATGTTAATATATGAAACAGATGTGATTCCGATCTTTTCGAAAACAATATTTTCAAAAATTTTAAACCTAGAGTAACATTTTAAAATGGGCGTAATATTGAATGTTTGACCTTTTTGAAATGTTAGTCTTGGTTTACATTTTTTGAAAATATTGTTTTCGAAAAGATCGGAAAATTTCACAAATGTTTCATATTTTAACATTGAAAATCGGACCATTAGTTGCTGAGATATCGACATTGAAAAATGGTGGGCTGTTTGAGTGAGACTTAGAAAACATCAATTTTCCTGTTTTTAAACCTTTGCATTGCAGCAACTAAAGGTCGTATAAAAAAAGTCCGAAGAAGCAATATATAGAGAATTTTCTCCGCTTTTCAAAAATATTTTTTCCAAAATTGTGTAAACATGTGCACTAATTTAAAAAAATTAAAAACTGCGTCTTTTAGTAATAAAAAGTGATATAAAAAAATCAGCAATTTTTTTTACCGTGTATCATTTTTTTCCAGTGTAGTCCGTATCCATACCTACAACTTTGCCCAAGACACCAAATCGATCAAAAAAATCCTTCAAAAGATACAGATTTTTGAATTTTCATACATCATTTTTGTATGGACAGCTGCCAAATTTGTATGGAAAATTATATGGACAAAATAATGATGCAAAATGGCTTCTTTGGGCATACCGAAGGCACCAAAAAAGTTTCAGTTGGATTAATAAATACAAAAAAAATCGAATGACCGAAATCCTAGAAACTGCTCTCTTGTCAAAAATATGTTGGTAAAAAGTAAAAAAAAAACATCTTTATGAAACGAGAATTTCTTTAAAGCCAGTAAACGATAAACAACGAAATCCCCTCGTCACTGCTAATCGCACCCAAATCGAGCCGACTTCAGAGTGGTTACAATATGCCATCTTTCGAACATAAATTTCAATTATCATTCAATGCAGCATCCATTTGTTCGCTGTGCATAGATCAAAACATGCGTTCAGTGTGTGTGCTGTGTGCATATAATCAATATGAAAATTAATGAAACTCGTGTTCAATAAAACTCCCCTCGCTCTCCCTTCAATAAAGCTCAATGAAGAAAATGAGAAACAAATTTCCACCGCACTCTGTGTCATAACATCTCGCCCATTGTGGGTTCGCCACGCTGCCAGCGCTTCTCGACGTGTTTTTGGACGGCCAAACAAAAAGTGACCAAACCACGGAAGCTCCTGACCACCACCACCCGACTGAGGGTCGATAATTTTCGGGAATTATTCCTCCGATTTTGGGTCATAAATTACGGAACGATCGTCACCCGGGCGAGGACGCACTGAAGTGGGTAATTGAATATCTATTTGTACTCTTGCAGGGTAAACAAAATTTTCTTTTCATTCTTTCATAGGCAAAAGGACAATCAACACCAGACAGTCAGCCACAGGGGGAGAGGAGTTCTTTTTTGTCTCCGTTTTTATTCAGGACGAGCCACTCAATGTTTATAGGCGTAAAGGAGGATCGATGAGGAATACAAAAAGCATAGAATAATGCAGTCACCTGGCTGTTGTGTAAAATATAGAGACCCCTCGGTGAGGACTCCTGGCCACCGTCGAATTCGAATTAAGGACCTCGGATGATGTATCTGTTCCATGGTACCGGAACGCAACAGAGCAGTTCTCGGGGAAACCACAAATGCATAAGATATTGTAATTTAATTTTTGGTACAAATTTGATAAATAATTTTGAATTCCTCTTTTCTTTCTTAAATTGTCTTCCAATAAAAGAATGAAAAAAAAAATCGTTAAAATCAAAAGATATTCACGTTTTCCAGAGAATTGCCTCATGCCATTGGCATGCCACAGAGGTAGAAACACGATCGTCCAGGAGGGAACACCTTTTTATGTTGGCTAGGCTGGCATATGCGTGTAGAAAGCATAGAGCACGTGCTCCGTTTGATAAATTGTCACGCGTGTAGCGCAGAGGCACGGAACGAATATTAGCGACGTGTGCGACTCCATATCTAATGGGTAAAATGTGTGTATTTTTTAGGGTTTTCCTCGCAAAATACATTTTTTATCATTTAGGTACTAATTAAACAATGGGATGCCACCAGTAAATGATTGTCAGACGAGTGTCGTGCAGTTTTTGAACAACTTTCTATAGCATAATGAGGAGAAATTGGGAGAAATTTTCTTTTTATGTTTTGCGAAATGTACCTAACTACAAATGCAAATGGAAAAAAAGATATGCAAAACTTGCTGCACATCACCTGGCACGTGGGGTGATGGATGAGTACTTTTTACTTAATTTGATCGTTTGGAACAGTCATGGTGGTAGAGCAAATTGAATGCAGGACATTTTAGGAAAATGTCTTCAATGTTTCCATGAAATTTTGTCGCTTGCTCGAGAAAAACGTGTTTTATTAGAGATTCCAATTTTCCGGGGCTGTAAAAAAATGAAATACGGGAATTTTCCAACATCTTTCCTTGGAAATTTGATTTGCAACAAAATTTTATAGGACAGCATTTTTTTTCGTTCAGAGAAACTATTGTTGTATCCAAAGTGTTTGGAGAAGTTATACTTTTCAACATTTTTTTGATTTAAGGGGTTACATACATGTAAATTATCGAAAATGTCCGAGGTTGGTGTGAGCACACATTTAATTATTTTTATAATCTTTTGCAGGGCATTTAAATGTACATTAACAACAAAACAAAATAAATATAAAAACATTTGGATGTACCATTGCCGAGATATTGCTATTTTAAGATAGCAGTTTCAAAAAACGGGTGCCACGATATCTAAACATTGCTTTGACCAAATCAGCTCATAATTTTGGTGAAGACGCGTTAAACCGGTGTGCATAACGATTTTCAAAAACTTTATTTTAAAAAAAGATAAAAATATTTTTTATGTTTTTCGTATAAAAAACGTCAGTTTTTGATTTTTGTATTTTTTAAAAAAGCAAAATTTCAGAATCGGGCTTCGTCATGCATACGGGATATGTTTTGGGAGCCAATTTCAGCCAATTTGGTCCATAACATCTCGAGATATCGTGGCACCCGTAAATCAACTCCTTGTTTAGAGAAAAACGTTTACAAAGTTTGACAGTTCGCTTTGCGCATGGCAAAATTGTGAACATAAATCGTCTTTTCCTCTGTTCAGTCATGAAATATCTTCGTGAAAATTTCAGGAGTGATTGAAAATCATGTTTTTAGTAAATTTAGTGAATTTTTTGTGTAAAATGAAATTTTGTGATTTTCTACATGTATGTAACCCCTTAAACAATTCATTGACTCAAAGCCGGGTCCGGTGGTGTAGTGGCTAGCGTGGTAGTTTCTCACCCAAGTAAGACCTGGGTTCAATCCCAGACGGACCCGGTGGCATTTTTCGGAACGAGATTTGCCTGATCACGCCTTCTATCGGATGGGGAAGTAAAACGTCGGTCCATTTGCGTAAAAGAGGTTTTGGGTACACATAACCTTCGGACGCCTAGAAATGAGCAGAAACTTGCAACAGAAACCACAAAAGACCCGGGGGTCGTTAAAGTGGATTGCTTTGCTTTTTTGACTCATTGGACATTTGTCCTATAATTCTGTTTGTTCTCCATTTGGCCCAAAACGCTCGTGCTACAAGATAGCACGGCTGCGACGAATTGAGGATTTATAAATTTATTTTGGTAGACCGAGCTACGTAGCCCAGTGGTAACGCTTCCGCCTCGTAAGCAGTAGATTGGGGTTCAAATCCCGGCTCGGACCAACACAACTGGTGATCTTTTCCCTTCTGGATTCGATTGCTGAGTAAAGGAAAGGTACACCCAAAGTTAAAGAACGAGGGGATAGTCCTCACGAAAAGAAACGTGAGGAAAGTGCTATTTTGCGAGAGTATAGTTCATTCGTTCATTGGAACAGTTCATCCTATTGAGTGGCTTATATGGACAAATGACCACCACTTAGTCACCGAACCATGGTGGCCTATACGGCAAAGGCACAGTTCAATATGCCGAAGGTCTTGTGTTCGAGTCTCGGTACCAGTACTTTTTTTTTGATAGATGAACTTTTTTTCGAAGATGAACCCATGAGTTAAGTGCTCTCGGTAATTTCGGGATTTAGGGAGCGTTCTTTTATTACGTAACGCAAAAAATCGGATTTTTATACCGACCCCCTCCCCCTCTTAACAAAATTTCCATATAAATTTTAAAAATTTTGTATAGAGCGTAACACGACCGCCGACCCCCCCCCCCCCCGACTACGTTACGTAATAAAAGAACGCTCCCTTATCCTCTCCGTCCGCAAACAGTACCATTTCACTACCGAACCGTGCTCTTTATCCTCTCGTATGCCGATGCCCAGTTCCGGGTGTAGTGTATCGTCACAAACTGGAACTTATCAACGACACCTTAGGAAGCAAACCTATGGAACGTTAACATTAACCTTAACATGTTAACATTAAGTTGACTAATAAACTTCCACTGAATCTGCTTTATAAATGCCGGCCCCGATACTCTTCATGGGTGTTCCCCTCAGGAACAGGGAAAGATTAACATACTTTAAAATACAATTTTATTTGAAAATTCACATGAAAAATCGCTCTGTATACAGGTCAGAGAGTTATGATACGCTTTCTACATCCAGATTCCTGATCAAAAATCAATGATCAATGAGGCCATCTCATTATTTTGAATTAAAAAGGACTATTGATTTTACGAACTTTGAATCAAGGTTGTATAACAAATTCAACTAAACAATATTGTCCCACTATTATTAGGCATTTTTAAACTCTGACCACGTGTCATCCACCGTACCGGAACGCCCCGTTCGCGTGTAGGTGCACCCAGCAGCCATAAATTACACAAACATCATCGCCGGGCAGACAGAATCGACAGAAGCCCAAATTAGTCATCAGGTCGTCCTGATGGTACTTTTAAGGCGCGATGCACGATATGGAAAAGTGCATTTTCATACACCAAACTTAAAATGCACCCCCTCGCAAAGTTGTCCGATAACAGATGTTCCACTTTGTTCCGCGATTTCCAAACCGCACGCGATCGATCCCTTCCCTGATTGAGAGGGACTCTGTCCCCGCGGAACTTTTACGCCCAAAACATTTCGGTCATCGTGAATAAATTTAACGGGACCTCTCGCGGATGTCCTTTTTTCCGCCTGGGGGCTCGTGCCGTAATCGTGACTCGATCGGCACTCATCTCAAGTGGTGGCAATTTAAAAACATTTTTTAAAGGGCTGCACGGGTTTGAATAACTATCACAAACATAAAGTGTAATTTATTCCACCACGAAATAGGGGTGCGTCGGAATGACGTCAGTCGCGCCATATGGTCCATATCGCGCACCCACTCATCCACCAACCCATAGTGCACCACCCCGAAATTCCTGCAAATGCACGGTTCGAGGACTTGTACCAGGGGGATTCCAATGCACCACGCGAGCAGTCAAGTAGAATCAATTGAGTCACGGGGTGGAGTGGGGTGTGATGGTATTTTTACCTCAAACGATTTTATTTATAAACTTTTGGAACAGTATTTACTCAATTTTAGTTTCAAAAGAATAATAATTTAGGAAAACTCCTAAAGTTAACTATTTTCTATTCGATATGTACATTTTCAAAGGGTTTAAATACTAGTAGATTCAACTTGTAAAAAAAACAAGTTTTTTAGCATGAATCGTTCGCGGTTTACCAAGTTACATAAATATGGCGAGTGCTGGAGAAATCGAAGTTCTCAAGGTATCATACAGTAGATTATAGAAAAGTTAAACTGTTCGATACTGCCCAAGTATCATTTTTAAACCAACTAGCCACCACCTAGTTTTATTAAGGTTTTATGGTAGCATCTTGATTGCCTAATAGTTTTATTTGGGCATTCACCGCAACCAATAAGCAAGAGCTAATTAATAGGTTCTAACAGGGTTTTATGCCTTGGACATAAAACCTTGTGACAATAAAAGCTTAATGGCTTTCAATAAGGATTTATGAAAGTTTTAAGAGAGTCTTGAAAAGCCAATGGCATGTCAAACGGTTTAATCGCATGCTTCCTTAAAACCAAGGGTGTTTTAGCTGTCAAGTGCCATTAGGCATGCAAGCTGCAAGCTTATTTAAAACCACAAGCTCCTGAAAAGCTTTTAACACGGTCAATTAACAGTGCATAAATATGGCGCTCAACGCGTGTTCTGATTGAATGTGATTGACCGCCATCTTGGTTGAAAATATAGAGAACTGAGAAATTTGATTGGAATTTGACGAAAACACTCATTTATGCTGAATTTCGGATATTATTAATATACAGCAATTCCCCACGAAAACAGCATGATTCGAAAAAAAAGTTCTCCGATCGGGCTCAAAATTTTTTTGGGGGATCCTTGGCCGAAATATTTAGACCCGTATTTTTTTGTTTGGCCATTAGGGTGACCTACGCTGTGTTAGGGTGGTCCAAAAAATGGCAATTTTCGTAGATTTTCGCAAAAACCACTTTTTTCAAAAAATCATACCTCCGCGCCATTTTTCCGATTTTAGCTACCTTGTACGCAAAAGAAAGGTGAACAGTTTGGCTATTTGGGAAAAATAGTAAGAAGTTTCAAAAATCAAGCTCAACATTTGAAAAGGTCGTATGAAACCTTAAAATGCTTTTTTTAAGGTCTCGGGACCTGTCTGAAAATATTTTTATCGGATTTCTCGGAAAATTTCACACAATATATCAAAAAATGGTGAAGTTATGTTTTCGATACTCTGAGATACGATATTTGAAAATAAAAACTGGGTTTTTCGACGCGCCACGCACAAAAATGGTAAAATGACGAAAACGGGAAAAATAGACTTTTTTCACTAAAACTGCGACAACTTGAAAATTTCAGCGATGACCTATACATGTTATTTTTTTGTAATTGAAATACGCAACTTTTGGTACCCTAAATTACGATAATTTATTATCGTAATTTTTGCAAACCACCTAGTCACGGCGTTCTAGCAGGATTCTAGCAGAGCTCTAACAGAGTTAGATATTCTTACAGAATTCTAGCAGAAATGTTCCACCGTTCTAGCAGGATTCTGACAGAACCAGCTCTGCTAGAATATTTCGTGACTGGGCATCTTCATTCTATCATTTCGCATGACAAAGACTTATTTTTTGCCAATATAAAACATATTTGGCATAAGACGTTTGAAGACGTATGAAATGTCATTTTTCCTTAACTCCTGACTAGGTTTTAACAAAAGTTTTATCAAGGCTTTGAGGATGTTGTTAGGATTCAGTTGTAAAGCCTTGAACTCCTATGTAGGTTTTATAAATAGGCCGTGACAACCTTCTGCGGAGGTCCTTTTGGGTTTTAAGTGAGGTTTATCGGGGTTCTGGGGAGGCTGTTACGACTTAGTGGTTTTAATGTTAATTTTGGCTAACAGGTTTTCTAGCGGTTGTGACAGTTTTGATAAAGCTTAAAATGTTACTTGGGTGTATTCAATAAAGAGCTGACCAGTTAAATCAAGAGTCTAACTCCTTCAACATTTAAAAATCCTAAATTGAAGTTCTTAGCACTACAGGACAGAGAGGATAGAGGTTTTCACAATGAAAAGTAAAATCCATTTTAAATTTTTAAGAAGTTTGACCCCACTTTCCCCCTAGCGTAACACTTTATGTTTTGCCGCTTCACCGAACACCCCACACTTTGGGTTGTTTGTGGAAGACCGACCCCAGGATCATCCCGACGTCGACGGTGGCCACGTGGTCAGTCTTGCGATCGCCGAAACGCGATATTCAAATCATTTACGGACTGGACAGGACAGACCAACGCGCGATAATGGTAACAATTTAGATCGATATCTCAATTGCTGCCGCTTCAGGACCGGCGTGGTTCTGGGTTTAATTGTCGATACATTTTGACACGTCATAATGATAGTGTAAATAATTCCTTTCAGCAGCTAGGAGCTGTGAGTATAATTAGGGCATAAGGTTTATCGAGCTTTTCAGGCCAGGCAAGGGCGGAGATTCTAATGTGTAACACGCGAGCACCATATGGTCAATTTAAAGGGAGATCTCGGGATGTGTCAGAATGGATGCTTTAGTTCAGAATAATACCACTTTTTCGGTATACCTGCTCCTTTTCAATTAAAACCACTTCAAAGGAGATGACAAATCTTCAGTACAACTACATTCGTTCTGACAAATTCTTCCAACTATTTCCAATAAGCAAACGCTCCATTGAGATGTCACTCAGACCTTCTTCAGGTCAGCACGTGATACCCTTCAAACAACGCTGCTTTGGCATGCATAAGAAATATGAGCTGTTCTGTGCATTCCAATCGCAATCCGTAGATAGTATTGTTCTTCAACCATAGTCCTTTCCTTGCCGATTGACCCGGTGAACCTCCGTAGTTCTGTGTTCAGAACACTCGTAGAGCATGAACCTTCTCCGTCTGATCCGATGCAAAAAAGAATTCGCGCAATCCGGAATCATCCCCGGCGAACATAGTTATGCGGCCGCAGCAGATTCCCTCGAATCGATTTGTTGTTCACCAACGAGAAGACGAACAACCAGTTCGCGCCAGTTTTTCCACAAATTCAGCTGGCTCGCTATTATTTTCTCATTACAGCGAAGGTCCCGCGGTTGCGTTTTATTGCACATTTGTCACCACATTATGCATAATGTGACGGGTGGCAGTTGGTTCTGGTACAACTAGTACGTACTCGGCAATCACGTTGGAGCTTTTTTTGCACCTGGAATCCTGGCGCTGCCAGGTCGTATCAGCACGCGCAAATCGCAGTTGTTCGCTTTGACCTCGCGCGAACGTGCCACCCGTTGCAGCAGCATGCAGTGCAGTGCTTTGTAGGGTGTCGGTACAATTGTATCAACGCACAGTATTCGGAATGGAATAAATTGCAAACTCTTTCATTTGACGTCCTAGCCAAATGGTGTCTTCGGAAGAGTTGTTGTACTTGATAAGGACTATCTTTTGAAGTTATTGACTTACAGGGTGACGACATTCCAGGGTGCCAACCAAAATCTAACTTTGCTGGATGACGTTTTAGAGCTTTGGTGTCTTGGGCAAAGTTGTAGATGAGAAAATTCCATGAAAGTTTGTAAAAAGTACCAAATTTTTAGCAAAAGTATGCAAAAAATAGTCGAAAAAGAACATTTTTATGATAACTCAAAAAGTTAACATTTTAGCAGCCTACTATGTTCTGATAAATTGTTTATACAGTATGTAAAAACAGTATTTGCACCCCTTGGGCACTATGCACATTTTGTGATAAAACATGCAAACAATTTAATGTTTGACAGGAACCTAGTGCTACGTTTTGTTCGGAAACTCAAGCCGAACATTTTGCTGCAAAATGAAAAGATGATTCCTATAAAAAGTTCTATAACATATATTATTACAAAAATAAAAAAAAGGTGCAAAAAAAGTTTGTACACCTTTCGAAATAAATACAGTTATTTGTTGAAAAATCACCATAAATCCAGTATTACAACTCTAAAAAGGCATCCTTGACTGATCAAAAATAATTTGGATTGAATATAATGTTTACTAACTACTTAGTTTAAAAGTTTGTATATCTCTGGAAATTCTATATAAAACTTATCTTAACTTAATTTTACAAACTTTTAATTTATCTAAATGTCAGTATATTACCTTAGAGTTGCAAAAATTTTTTTTTAGTGGATATAACACTGTTTGTATCGAGAGAGTTGATATTTTGTTGGAATTTCGTACCAACACGGAACTACGTCGTCGGAAAATCCGCCAGCATCCGAACCGGTCCACGATTCACAAGTCATCCTAAGTGCCATCGGAAAGGGCATAACATTTCTGATCTTTTGGAACCCAAACATCTAGGTTTTCTATGGAACCCACGTTTTTAGATACCTAGGTTTATGGAGATTATGGTTTCGTTTGAGAAACCTGCCAAAAAGGCCAACAAATGTATGGAAAATGAAAACTTTCGGTAATTTTTGTTCTCGTCGATCAAACTTACATTGTTTATTAAGAAGTTACATTGTTACATTGTACATTATTTAAAAGATACATTGGAGTAATTCTCGCTGAAAGTGGACCACTATTTACACAAGGTGCTCAAAAATCAAAAGCAATGTACTTTTCCAATAGCCCCCACCAAGTTATGAATGAAACCATGTTTGGTTGGTTAAATTTGTCCTCACCTCGGCGCCACAATGCTGAAACATTTTTTTAAAGTGGTAATTTTTTGACTTAGGCGCGTCTACAAAATCGCTAATAACTTTGCAAAACTTCAACGAACCCTTGATGTTTAAGGGTGTTTTGGAAAGGAAATGAGCAGAGCTTTCGAATGAACATGTCAGAAAAATACCGTTCCATACATTTTTTAGCCACAAAACACCAATGTATTTTTAAAAGTCATTTTTGAAGGCCGGCGCCCCGCTTTATCGAAAAACTGACAAATCCAATCGAAAGCTGAGACGATTTCACATAAAGGACCAATAAATCTAAGGTGTATGTTCCTCCTATCTTTTTTAATCTTATTTTGATTCTGCAAGCGCAGCGCTCCGTTCGCATTTCGGGCACCCAAAATGTTGCAATTTGCTTGCCCCATTTTAAGGTTTTATCAAAAAATATAGGTGCTCACTTTTTAAATGATAGTTTATTGTCCAAGGATCAAAATGCACTTTCGATAATTGACCAATATTTATGTTTTTGGGTTCTTCCAAGCAATTTAATGCCGAAAATTTGTTTTTTTTAACTTTTTTTTTGTAAAATGCCCACTTACAATTCGGTGGACTTTTTTTCAGTAGAACTAATGAATGTAGCATGTAGGAAATTTCACCACGAACATATTTCTCTAAAAGAAAACGTAATTTCGATACTCCAGTGCCAAGATATTTTAGTTTTAGTGACAAAAAAGTGCCAATTTTACAAATTTCTCCGAATTAACAAGCACGGCCTATTATTTACATGCGGCATATGTTCTGGAGGCCAGAGTATGGTTTCTTATAATTATTTTGGTCGCTGAATTCGGATCTGGAATCAAATTTCAGATAAACAGTGAACAGTGATATTTTAGTCACGCTCAAATATTATTTGCGTGTATTCCCCATAGCCACTTAGGGATCGGCAGCCGAAGCCGCTAACCACCGCGCCACGAGGCCTCTCAAAACTATCAGAAGATGAAAAAAACATTCTCCATTAAAAAATCCGTGAGTAAAATATCAATTAAAGGTGAGCGAAAGATGAAATATGACCGAATTCACTAGCGATTAAAATTACAGCATTTTACCGCAAATAACTTTTGGGCGTGGCTCCTAATTTAACTGTTTATCTGAAATTTGATTCCAGATCCGAATTCAGCGACCAAAATAGTTATAAGAAACCATACTCTGGCCTCCAGAACATATGCCGCATGTAAATAATAGGCCGTGCTTGTTAATTCGGAGAAATTTGTAAAATTTGCACTTTTTTTCGCACTAAAACTAAAATATCTTGGCACTGGAGTATCGAAATTACGTTTTCTTTTAGAGAAAAATGTTCGTGGTGAAATTTCCTACATGCTACATTCATTAGTTCTACTGAAAAAAAGTCCACCGAATTGTAAGTGAACATTTTACAAAAAAAAGTTAAAATAAAACAAAATTTCGGCATTAAATTGCTTGGAAGAACCCAAAAACATAAATATTGGTCAATTATCGAAAGTGCATTTTGATCCTTGGACAATAAACTATCATTTAAAAAGTGAGCACCTATATTTTTTGATAAAACCTTAAAATGGGGCAAGCAAATTGCAACATTTTGGGTGCCCGAAATGCGAACGGAGCGCTGCGCTTGCAGAATCAAAATAAGATTAAAAAAGATAGGAGGAACATACACCTTAGATTTATTGGTCCTTTATGTGAAATCGTCTCAGCTTTCGATTGGATTTGTCAGTTTTTCGATAAAGCGGGGCGTCGGCCTTCAAAAATGACTTTTAAAAATACATTGGTGTTTTGTGGCTAAAAAATGTATGGAACGGTATTTTTCTGACAAGTTCATTCGAAAGCTCTGCTCATTTCCTTTCCAAAACACCCTTAAACATCAAGGGTTCGTTGAAGTTTTGCAAAGTTATTAGCAATTTTGTAGACGCGCCTAAGTCAAAAAATTACCACTTTAAAAAAATGTTTCAGCATTGTGGCGCCGAGGTGAGGACAAATTTAACCAACCAAACATGGTTTCATTCATAACTTGGTGGGGGCTATTGGAAAAGTACATTGCTTTTGATTTTTGAGCACCTTGTGTAAATAGTGGTCCACTTTCAGCGAGAATTACTCATTGTTTAATAAGAAGTTACAAATACATTGTTTATTAAGAATTTACGACGAACGTTATAAAATGAGAAATGAAAACATATTTTGCGCAAAAATACTAACAGTTCAAATTTGATATAAATATTCTTCATTGAAACAACGTATTTTCCGAAATATTTGGTCATTTTAGAATGTTTGTCGTGATTTTCTTCAAGTAAAACAACTCTTCCGAAGGCACAATTTGGCTTGGACTTGAGGTTGAAAGAGTTAATAATTTATTTCACTTAATTTTGCTGATCAGAATACTGTGCAACGGTAGTGTAACAGCGTCAACAAACTTTAATGAAATTTGCAGCATAAAGAGATTGAAATATCTTCTCTTGAATGCCTTTGCTAATATTTTTTTGAAGTTTATGTTCCTCGATTCCGGAGCAAAAAAGTATAGAAATTGCAAACACGTGCCATGGTTTCAACATTTTAATGAAAAAAGTGTTTTAAAAAGGAATTATACTTCTGTCCAGTCGTTGTGCAATAGGGTGACTGTAAAAAAATCGTCCTTAGAGATACACCCTGTTTTGATGTATTAGTCAAAAATAAGTAAGGGACCAACCACAAACCACGTGGACACTTTTTTGAAAATCTCAACCCCCTCCCCTTTCGTGGACAATTGTCCATACAAAAAAAAAAAACTTTTTTGTATGGAGCGTAAACAATCGCCATATCCCCCCCCCCCTAAAGTGTGGTTTATGGATGGTCGCTTTTTATCATTAAAGTTTGTGAAAAAATATCTTTTCATACAAAAACGACTTCTTTAAATCGCTAATAACTCGTCAGGGTTAACTCGGATCGTTTTGCCGTCTTGGACGAAGTTGTTTGTCATAAAATTTTACTCAAGAATCTCACACTTGACAATGATCCGACACATTTAACGCCACCTTTTGGTGTAATTTTGACATTTTTGCTTTACTCCATACATTTTTACCCTCATATGTTATCCGATTTGGCTCAAAATTCGCACAGTTATTTATTTTTACCTAAAGAATCGATTCAGGGAGTATCTCTTAAGATTTTCCAAAATTTTCATTTTTCCTTCTTTTCCTTTTTGCGAAACAACAAAGTTTTTGCGGTGCTTCACATCGGAGTATAAAAATCAAAATATCTTTTAACAAGCCCAAACGTGATTAATATGATTTTATGTAGGAAAATACATATAAAGATTGTTGTTTGTTGTTTAATGCTTAATGCCTAATTTCAGTAACAACATTTCAAAAGGGTGAAACCTTCAATCCTGCCGTTTCGAGAAAATCAACATTCAAAATTTTGCAATTTCGATCAATTCTTATTTCCACAAAAATGCATGAAAACCATCAATTTTGTCAAAACGTAATAGAAAATAGCAATAATTTCATCATAGAGAGCAATTTGAAATTAATTAAGGTGTTTTTGCTATTAAAAATTGAGAAAAAGAAGTTACGCCTTTTTGAAGAGCGTGCCTACATTTTCGCCTCACCGTATTCGCCACCCACCCAACCAAAACAACGGTATCGCCCGTCAGGTTACGCCAAAAAGCAGAAGTAAAGAACCGATTCACTCTTTTGTGTTTTTTTTTCATTTTTAGGGTTTTAATGAAAAAAGTGGTTAAACAACTATTTTATGATTGTGAAACGTTACAGTCAGTGATAAGACAGTGATATTTGCGACATCAGTGATAAAAAATGGGTCTAGAAAGCCTTCAGAAGGAGTCCGATTCAGGCAAAGAATCGTTGAGCAAGGATCATGGCTATGATACACAGTAAGTAGCAAGTTGGTTTGACGATGTGGTCGATATTGAAGTGACGTTCCTTGGGGTGTCCCCGCCGGAAGTGGGAGACATGGCAGCTGACGACTAGGCCACCTCGCGACACCATCCTGCCTTCTCAATCATTGCATAGCTTCGATGGTTACGGAGGCGATGATTTTGTACGGCATTCCTCTTAAACCTCCCTACACTAACTTTTAGTCCTGCAACTGCTCGACCCAGAATCCCCGGATGTCCCAAAAACCGGTAAATTATGGACCTTAATGTTCAGATTGTGAACCAGACCAGATCCGATACTACAATAATTGAAATTAAAAAGTTATGTATTAAGGATCATACAAATCTGTGTTTGTTGTGGAATATTGGTCAGAGACATCAGAAACATACATTTTGATCCATTTTGAGGATTGTCAGGTTAAAATTCGCTAAATTAAACGAAAATTTAGTGTTTCTAAATATACGTCGGAACTTGCAGAAAACACTACATTCGCCCCTCGTGATTAGGTGAAAACACAAGGGCGGAAACTCAATTTGGTTTGCTTGATTGATGTTGTTGATTAGCCCTTTTGTTTTTTGCTTGTAAAACTACGTATTTTCGGAATTTTGAGATGTTGGAGGGTGTTTTAGAATCAGTTTTGTTCGCTTTACATGATTCTGACGAAAACTCAGTTTGTTTACATCTGAGGGTTTCGCCCTTTTGAAAAGTTGTTATTGAATTAAAAAAAAAGATAACGCAACTCTAATCGGGATGCCACCATGTAGAGAACGATGCATAAAGGATTGCTCGACTGAATGCGCTCGTGCTGCGTCGCGATGCCGTGAGTGCGTAAATTTCCAACTTCACCGGGCGCGTACAGTGAACAACACCTTCTGTATCGATTTTTCGACGTGCAATTTTTATTGCCTTCTCTTTGACGAGGTGCGCAATTGTTTTTGATTCATGCTGCAGCACTGCATTATTGCCGAGTGTCAATGCGTAAATTATTACTTTCACATGGCAGTGCGTGAACTTTTGTTTTCATTCCAGTCGCGTGTATCTCTTAGTAGCTCTCTGTACTTAATTGCAGTCTACTAAAGGTGGCAAAGTGTTGCTTTATCACTCGGCACGGCCTCGAGGATTTGGGCCGAACTTAATGAAGATTGCTATCGCGGGATTGTTAAGTGGAGGGTATTTTTTAATTATCTGCAAGAATTGCATGCATGCTGCGCCGGGAGACCATGAAATCTGTATGTTGCATCTGCTACCGGGCATATCACTGCGCGCGATACTAAAATGTTAATTTATACGCGTGGCGCGACGTCCAACGTCGACGATCAGCTGCGTTGTATACCTGATTCATGCTTAAGCGGTTAAGCATGCTGCCGAGACCTGTTGATCAAGTTTGTTTGTTTTACATTTTTTGTCCATAACTTAAGGGGGCCCTTCCATCTGCTGCTCGCGGAGATCAGATCGTGTGAAGGCATTTTTCGAGTCGTGATTAATGAATTTCAGGTGATCTGTAGGTCACACGACCGATTGTTGGGCTTTCTTCGGACGTTTTGTTTTTGGACGTTTTTTTATTAATGGTATTTGGATCGTTACCTTCCAAATCGTTAACAAATTGATTAATTTTCTCGATGACCCAGAGACCTGAAAGATCGTGAGAGGAGTGATATTATACTTTGTCAGTTGACAAGAAGAGAGATGAAATATTACACTTCAAAGCTTTTTTCAAACAACAATGTATTCTAAAAAAATTACAATTGCAATTGAATAACCACTTAAACTGCAAAGTCGCGTGCCACAGGCTGACACATTGATGGATGCACCCGAAAGCTGATATTCGAAAAACCATTTCCCCTGTAGTTTGTGCTGTAAATTACTTCCCCGCTAATGACCCCCGGAACGTGGCGTGCTCGCGCCCTCTCGTGTCGGAAATGTGAGAAACTTTAAAACTTCCGCAAGTCGAGCACATAAATCAAAGCTGAGCGAAAACGGAAGAGCCTTTTTCAAATTTAAAAAGAGGACATCGGTGACAATGTACTGATGATGATCTCTTGTTACCCTCTGCCGGGGGACAAAAGTTACCCCTTTTCCAAGTGGCGACACAATGAATCTCTGGTCGTGTCAGTTTTTGTTTGACAACATGCATCCGACGTGAGAAGAGCCCATTGTGTGTCCTTTGGATTAGAGGGGATGAAAGGATGTGAGTTTCATCGATAGACAACAGAAACATTGGCGAGGATGAGATCCCTAAATTTTCCGAGGAAATTTGATTAAATTACGTGGGTTTGACGGGGTTGTGGTTGGGGTGTTATGTTACAATGTTTGGTGATTTGTTTTTTTTTTTCATACGATCATGTTTAAAAAATGGTAAAACCAAACAATTTTTTAAACTCTTACAAAAAAAAATAGGACCAAAAAAATGAAACTATTTAATTCATTTGTGATATATCAGAATCAAAAGCATCGAATACAACAAAACCATACAATTAGCAATTTGGAGATGTGTAGTTAGTAGTTGAGCAGAGCACAATGCAAATAAATTCAAAGTTCTTTGTTCAATGTTCAAATCCTAATCACATGTACGCCACATAATCACGTCTGCCGGAGCACACGATTCACTGAATCGATGCTGATGATGATTCTTTCATGTTCGTTTATATCTGTCCCGGTCCCCAGTACAATACACGCTCAAACAAATCCCACCCACAACACTCTAATTAGATATTTTATCTGATAAAACAATTTAGTTCAGCATGAGCGTTCCGGTTCTAAGCGTTTATCGTTCCAAAAAAGGCATATGTTTTGTCCATGTGCTACCAGAAACCAGACACGGCTGGGAGGCCCTCCGGAGTGCTCGTAGATAATCGTGATGCCGTGCGTTTTGTTCTCTCTGATGTTGTTTGCAAAACATGGGCCGGATTTACAAGGATTGTGTTCATTCATCATCACATCGCATGTATAGACAGCCAGGCAAGGCAAGGGTCGTACGCTTCAGCAAAGATGATAAGAAAGTTTTAGTCCCCAGTCCCAGTACAGACTTGGCCGGATTGGGAAAGTCCTTGCGCGAAAGGAGCAGCAGCAGCAACAAGGTCGAACCGGGAAAACTCTCTAAATTTGCTGTAAATAAAATCTGTAAACAGACAAACAAGCAAACAGAATGAACGGCACTCTCTACCGATGGTGATTAAAATGGTCCTTTGTTCGGGTTGTGCTGTTTTACTTTGGGATGGGGCGATTTCGAAATGGTTGATTACTGTTTGAAGTTTGAAGCTTCAGTTACCTAGCCTGGGATTTGCAGGGCTGGGAGATAAAGGATTTCAATTATCCATGAGGATAGTTTCGAAAAGTGTTCAGTTGAGTGTTTCTCTGCGACATCAGCTTTGAAAAATATTTGCAACGGCCACTAAAATTTAAATTACCAAAAAAATCTATTTTTAAATTTTCGATTTTTTTTGTTATTAAAAAAACATCT
Source organism: Culex pipiens pallens (assembly GCF_016801865.2). Classification (NCBI taxonomy): domain Eukaryota; kingdom Metazoa; phylum Arthropoda; class Insecta; order Diptera; family Culicidae; genus Culex; species Culex pipiens. The sequence goes on from NC_068938.1 coordinate 106,332,356, forward strand.
TTTGAGTCAAAATCTGGTTTAGAAGATATGATTTTTTGAGAAAATATCGTTTTTGGCAAAAAATATCGAAAATCCGGACAAAAAACATAATGAGAATAATTTTTTAAAGCAAAATCAGATTGCAAACGAAAAGTACTTTTTGTACAATTTTTTGATAAAATGTTCCGTTTTCAAGTTAGGGCAACTTTTCTGCATGAATTTTGATTTTTTTAGTTTAAATCTCGAGTAAATCTTCAAAACGACCTATGAGTAATGGGGTTCCTATACAAAACGACCTATGAGTAATGGGGTTCCTATACAGATAGGACGTTTTGAAAATTTAATCTAAAAATATAAGTCTTGAAAGAAAAGCACCAAACATGTTTCTGAAGAGCTGACAATATTTCCAATAGAGCTTAATGACGTTTCGCGTACGCACACTAGTGCATCATTTGATTTTGATGGCCGGACAAAATTTAACCTCACTTTTTTCGTGTACGTACACGCAATACATGCGCACGTAAATAACTCTGTACCTATATTTATAAATATTGGATTTAAAAAAAATTAAATAACAAGCCATAGTCTCAACATTTGAATACAAAAAATGTTTTAAAATGTATTTTACACTAGTTTTTTTTGTTGCAATCATTGGTTTTCAAAACATGTAATAGGGGAAATTCTCGTATGTTTGGCAAGTTTAGCTCTCGCTCCTAACTCCATCCAATTTGCTGATTTTCACTATTTAAACAACTAATTTGAAGAAAAGTAAAACTTTTGATAGAAACTTGCTTGCTCACTTCTTATTGAGCTATTTATCACTCGATTTCAGTTGAAAACGCTTTTAATTAGCTTTAATTGAATGTCAAAGTTCTGACCTGCCAACATTAGAGGCACGCTGGAATTAGATGCTGTTTCCCTATTTGACGGAAACAAAAATTTTAGCGAAAGAAATCTTTTTGAGATTTCATCAAAAAATTTAAAAAAAATCAAGAAATTCTTTAATTAACCCAAACATGCTTAAAATTATTCTTCTGAACGCAGGGGAATACATTTTGAATTGATTTAAGCCAATTGCACTTAAATTTTCACTGGCTTAAGATGGTTAAAAATCATTTAATAAAATTTGTACCAGTCTAATTTGGTCTAAAATATTAAATAAGGAAAAATTAAGATTTATTTTATAATTTTGAAATTATGTATATTGGGAAGAGTTTCAATTTTTAACATTGCAAATAGAACTTCGGAACAAAAAAAACCTTATGGATTTTGGTTTCACTTATTCTTAAACTCTAATCAAGATTTTTTTTAGAGTAAGGCTGGAATTTTGTTTGACTTATTGGAATATCAAGTTTAGATACCTTATTAAATTCTTCGTTTAGTTTAGAAATAAATTTAATTGAATTTCTTTCTTTTGCTATAGCCTTTCGAAATTTCCACAAAAAATAGAAAAAAAGTAGTCAATGCCAAAATAAAAATTTCCAATGAAAATATTTACTTTTACAATCGATAGTAAACTAAATATTAGGATTTTTTTTGCATTTTTATTAAAAAAGGCAGTTACAGGAAAACAAAATCAAAACAAATTTTTGATAAGTATCTGTATAATAATAAAAAAGAATTTTGTGAAACTTAAGTTAAGTTACTTAACTTACAACTTATACAAATTTTGATCTGAATTAGACATTTATTTGAATTTTCCAAGCCTTTGCATTGAAGATCCCTGTAATTCTAGAATAACTTTTCATTGCCAAAAATAACAGTCCTGTAATAGTAGTTTATGCAAGAAGTTGCAAAAAGAGGATTTTTTCAGCACGAGTCGTACATTTATCCAACGAGATTCACCGAGTTGGATAAATACGAAAGTGCTGAAAAAATCAAGTTTTGCAACGAGTTCCATACAACATTTTTTGCAATTCCGAAAAACACCCATTGAGTGAAATTTTAAGTCACATTTTCATGTATTTTGTCAATAAATCGTTTATATCAAAAAAATTTTGAAATGTGTTACTTTTCGAAACAAGTACTGAAAAGTGTTGCTATTCGATTCTGTTATTTTTGGTACAGAAAAGTAGGCTATTTCGTCGTTCAAGAATGACAGGAAAAGTAAGCTGTTTCACGACGGAATTGCAAAAAGTACTTTTCAGCACTCATTTGAATACTGAAAAGTTTGAATTTTGATTTTTGAGTTGAGCACACTTGTTTTTCACATGTTCTACTTTAGATTATTATTAAAATTGCAAAAAAAAAAACCGTAAAGGCATAGTCTGGAACAATTACATGCAATATAGAAAATCTTAGTGAAAAACACAGCCAAAGTTGACCCCAGAAAAAAAAATACAATTTTGAAAAACTTTGGCATAGTCTTAAAAAAACAAGTCTCACTTCCAACCCTAAAATTTTCTTAAATTTTTCAAACTCTTTTTGAAATGCTTTTTAAGGTTCAAAAATTGGTTGTTGGCGACAGACCGAAACCCGTCTAGGGGCAGGGTTGTGTTGTAGAGGGTTAATTTCTTTATTTGAGTACATATGTAAAAATCACGTTTTTAAAAAAAATCACATTTCACCGATAAAATTTGGTAGTTTTAGGATTAAAATGATGCATATCAATCTCTATAATATCTCCAATCGGGTATCACGTTTTGTAATATTTTTTTTCTAGCAACGACGTGTACACAAACCAACCTCATTGAAATCCCAATAATATTTGTAGTGGGAGTCGTACAGCTCACTCCATTCAAGAGTCAATAAACGGTCCATTGTGTCAGCCAAACATAGGGTATTTGTCCCTATTTTGGGCCTAGAACCTATTTTGGGCCTACCAAACTTAATTCAACGAAATTGAGCATTTCACCAAATCTGGCAGGGATCTGCCACTTAAGAATGATTCGTGCTGTCATTATCTTCATTTTGGTGGGCAAGAATAATTCACTTTTTCCTCTTAAATAAGAAATAATACAATAAATATATCACTCTTCACATTTTTCTTAGCAAATTGCCACTTGCCCATTAGGCCCAAAATTTTCACCACTTTTGCTTACCGCTTCTTGGCACTCAGCGTCAAGGCGTTCATTGCTCAGCACACGGATGAGAGCCGTCCCCCGAATCTCCAACCACCGGCAATATGTTTTTATTGGTGGGTTGCACAATCCCGTTGCAAAAACAATCACTAAACTGCCACCAAATCAATATAATAACTGATTAAAGTCTCTCGAAGAAAATGGCTCTATTTTCAGTCCACTTGATACTTCTACCAATTTGTGACAGTGTGTGTGCGCTTTTTACAAGTTACAGTCTTTCTAGCATATTACGGGCTTGTTGTTTGGCTACGCAACAATTGTTTAATTATGTTTAAAACTCGTAAATAATTATATAAAACATGTCCAAGCTAATTATGCACGTAATGCAAGTGAAATCAATCATTCTAATGTTTATTTGTGGCTTAAAACATCACAATGATTTAGCATATTTGTCGATTGAATTTGTGCGGCTGTACTGTACGAGCTGGGGCTGAACCGTACGTCAAAAAAGTTCGCCATGTGCTTCGAGATTTCAACCAATCAGAAGGTAGGCCGAAAATATGCACAAAGAAGGTCGTATGCTAGGAGCAATATCCCCAAAATAGGGGCAAAAAGTGTTTTAGTTTTTCGTGCGTTTACGGCGATATAAGGTATTTTTATCAAAATGTTGATAATGTACGAGCTTAAGCATTAAAAAACCAACTTATTCATGTATAACAAACTAGGCTGCCAATAGCAGCCTTTGAGAATACGTCAAATTAAAAGTGCGCTCTGCTTAGTAGGCCCAAAATAGGGACAAATACCCTAACCTCAAAAGGATTAGGGGGCATGGGCTTGACTGCAATCGTCGTCACAGGATCCCTTTTCAACTAACGCGTTCAGAGTCCGTTGTTTCGGCACAAGAAATGATTGGATTTCATCCCAAAAACCATAGACAACGAAACCTTCCTGATGGATGTGATCAAGATAAAGCCGACGACGCAGCCGAAAGAAAATAGAAACATCCAAAAACGACAGGAAAAAGGCAGATGTAAATCCTGGTGAATTAATACGTACTTAACCGCACATTTTAAACGGCTCGATGCGCCAGACAATACCGTTGATGGGCCTGCCTGGGCTAGGGTGTTAATTCGTCGATGGGATCATCCAGGGGGCAAGCTGCTTGAAGCTGCTCGTCGTCGTCGTCGAGGAAGACGCACCTGGAGGGCAGCACACTTTGCGGTGTACCGGGTGTTTGTCTGTTGCTGTTGTGTACCTTTTGCATAAAAATGGCTCTGTTTTCGGAAGAAGAAAAAAGGGCAAGGCGCAAAGGCATTTGAGAGAACCGTTTGAGTCAAGGGCGAACGGGGAAATCCTTTGAGGGGAATTTGGTACCTTGTAAAAACCGAACGGTTGCGGTGTTTTTTTTTATTCATGACTTCAGCTGGAAGGATCCTTGGAGAAGGGGTTCTGAGGAATAGTTCGTGAGAGTGTGATTAAGACGTTGTTTGGTGATAGACAATGGCTGAAACGACGGTTGTTAAGTTGTTAGGTTAGAATAGAGAACGTGACTATCGCATGTTGATCGGGAAATAGGCGTAACGAACTCATGTATGATTGAGGAAAGATTTAAATATGCTGGGAATATGAGAAATTCGAAATTGGAAGGTCACTTGCCTCTTTCGTGTCTTCAAATTGCTCGAAGAAAATATCATTTCACCAAGACATCATCATTATCATTTCGTCGCCATCGTGCTAACTTGTCGTACGTGCATTTTGGGCCAAATTGAGTTAAGAACGCCATTTTGTGCAGCTCACAATGCCTCACCTTTTGACCTTCACAGATCCCCAAAATTCGATTTCAATCCTGAGATATTCAACAAAACCCGAAAAAACTCCGTGCATTTTTGTCGCATTACATATGAAAGTAGTTTCAATCTTGTCGTGCTATCTTGTCACTCCCTGAAAATTGATGTAAGTGCGACAATTGGCCAAAGGGATTTCAGGTCAGAGCGCGTTTGACGCACGTACAAGTGAGACTACCGTAAACATTTCGTCAGCTGTGTGCTATCTTGTGACATAGACCATTTTGGTCGAAAATGAGTTAATGATGGAGTTTTGCTCTACTTAACAAACACTACAAGATGCTTTAACCCGATTTTGGAAACTCGCTTCCGTTTCCCGGATATCGCAATACACACTTGTGACATAGACCAATTTATCATCAAAATGATCGTGCACACTTGTGACACGTCATACATGTTGTTGGAAAATGTGAAAAACTTTTCTTGTTTTTCACAAATTTATGTTGATACACATTTTCTGAAGGCAATGCAATCTTTTGTTTTTGAAAATATACTGATTAAGTCGGTTAAACTATTGATTTAAGCCTATTTTAGTTTGTATGGGAATTCTGTGCACACTTGTGACACGTAGTACAATTTTACTTTCGAAACACACTTGTGACACGTGCTTTTCAGATTTTTGTTTACATTATTTACTGTATCTTTTAACTGGTGTAACCAAATTAGTTGAAACTTGGAGCGTTTGTTAAGCGATAGTATACAAACCGATTGCTTAAAAAAGTTTGGCTCTATCATTCATAGTTTTGAAAACATTTATCGTCAAACTTTAAAAATCGATTTTCTCGAATAGTACTAAATGGTCGTTGTCACAAGATAGCACACAACTGACGATTTGTAATTATAACTCGGGACTCCAACAACCAATTTCAACCAAACTTCGGGACAGTGCACAGAATGGTCAGCCAAACAAAACGTGTTTGTTATTGTTTACATTGCGTGCTCTAGTTTGCGTTTATTCAAGGTCAAACATTAAAACGCGTTTTTCTCGGAACGTCGAAATGGCGGGTGCGACAAGATAGCACGACAACGACGATTTGTTTGTTTGTTAAGTCCGGCTCACGATTTGCCAAAAGCTCGGACAACGGCGGTAATCGCTCTCCGTGGGAAACGAACCAGGGACAATCAATCACTCCGTTTTGGTGGCACCTCGGCCGATTCCCCGTTAAGAAACAAGCGTGAACAACATTAGTCCGAGCGAAATAAAAAGCCATTTCTTTTTTGGGGTCTTTTGGGGCTAAATTTAGTGTCGGCAGGTTTCTTAGTCCGTGGACGCCTGATAAAATCATATTTCATAAAATGAAAGGCCCAAAACGTTGCCGCGCGAACAAAAGGTGATGTTTCAATTAGTCCGCGGAGTGGAATAGTTTCTCAACTTTGACCCAAGTCACGACTGAAGCTTTTTTTGCCCTCTCTATCTGTTTTTTGAGTAATTGATTTGTTAGTTGAGCCAAGTGGAGAATGGAAGCGGATCGTTTTCTACGAGTTCGATTCGTTCAAGCCCATGAAGTGTGGGTCAAAAGGCCGTCTCCGTACTAGAGAGTCCGCATAGTTTGCGTATTTCTTCGGTTTCTGCGGAATTGTTCAGCGCAGATAACGTCACCGAAGTTGCGGCAAAGGCCAAGAAGCGAGAGGTGGTGAGTTCGAACCCACCGTCGACAGCTGCATTTTATGTGCGATCTCGGCGCGAGAGCAGCGTGACGCATCGAGGTGTGGTTTGCAGAGCAACCCTTTTGCAAAGTTATTTTTCCCAATAAATTTTGCGGCAATAAATTTCTGGTCCTGTCGATATGGGAAAACCGATAAAAATAAACCATTAAAATAGGTGAAGCTGCAGCAGCAGTTGCGAGAGGTGAAAATCCTACGGTGTGTTATGGCCAAGATTGTAGGCTAACAATTTTACGATTATGAAGCCACATTGTTACCGTTTTCGTTTGCGTTTTGCGGTTTTGGTGCACATGCTAATGCCGAATGCACTTCGTCATGATGTGGCATATTCAAAGCAAATCCGAAAGTCATCAAAGGCTGCTCTCAGCAGAGTGACAATAACAATTAAAACCGTAACCATAATGCCCCATTCAGTGCGTTTCGGGATGAATATTTATGATGTTTGGTTAAATCCTTTTGTGTTGTTTTCTCCTTTCTGGCTCTTCATGCTCGTCGAAGCTTAATTTATGTTGCGTTCCTCAGCCCACCAGCAGCGCCGCAATAATCGTAAATTTCGGGCAATTTTTCTGGGCGAAAAGTAACGAAAATTTGCGTAAATTGAAAACGACAAAACCGGCTGCTGATGGTGATTGACAATGAAATATGAACCACATTTGATGGAGCGACGCGTTATCCTTCGTTCAGGAGCGTGTAGTTTGAGTATAAATCCTTGTGACACGTCCCGCATGATATCGATTAAATTGCTTGTGTTGCAAGGAATCTATCGGTCAAAGCGATGTCAACGGACGAATATTTTCCGTTATCGTAGTGTGGGAAAACTGTTGAGCCTGGGAAAATCAAACTAACATCCTTATAACACTCCTATCAAAATTTTCAGGACAAGATTCATGTTTGACTTGATAATGTTCAAGGTTGTTAACGATAAAATTATATTGTTTGAAAATGTAAAATGTCAAAATTTGCAATATGGATATCAAACGAATTTAAATTTCGTATGCTTATTCACTTAATTAGAGTTTTTTCAATACTAAAATCTTCACAAATTACCGTATTTTTCGAAAACACTCAAATTTTTAATATTTACAATATGGATATCAAACGAAGCAAAATTTGGTTTGCGTTTTCACTTTATGATAGTTTTTTTTTATTGTAAATAGGTAACTAAATTTTTCACAAAATACCGTATTTTTTCGAAAAAACGAAATCAAACGACGCAAAATGTTGTATGAAGCATACACAATTTGAATGTATGTGGGTTATTCTCTACCAACTCACACGAAATCGGGAAAAGTTGCCCCGACCCCTCTTCGATTTGCGTGAAACTTTGTCCTAATGGTTAACTTTTGTCCCTGATCATGAATCCGAGGTCCGTTTTTTGATATCTCGTGACGGAGGGGCGGTACGACCCCTTCCATTTTTGAACATGCGAAAAAAGAGGTGTTTTTCAATAATTTGCAGCCTGAAACGGTGATGAGATAGAAATTTGGTGTCAAAGGGACTTTTATGTAAAATTAGACGCCCGATTTGATGGCATACTCAGAATTCCGAAAAAACGTATTTTTCATCGAAAAAAACACTAAAAAAGTTTTAAAAATTCTCCCATTTTCCGTTACTCCACTGTTAAAAAATTTGGAACATGTCATTTTATGGGAAATTTAATGTACTTTTCGAATCTTCATTGACCCAGAAGGGTCATTTTTTCATTTAGAACAAAATTTTTCATTTTAAAATTTCGTGTTTTTTCTAACTTTGCAGGGTTATTTTTTAGAGTGTATTAATGTTCTACAAAGTTGTAGAGCAGACAATTACAAAAAATTTGATATATAGACATAAGGGGTTTGCTTATAAACATCACGAGTTATCGCGATTTTACGAAAAAAAAGTTTTGAAAAAGTTACTTTTTGCAATTCCGTCGTGAAACTACTTACTTTTCCTGTCATTCTTGAACGACGAAATAGCCTACTTTTCTGTACCAAAAATAATAGAATCGAATAGCAACACTTTTCAAAATAAATGCTGAAAAGTTCTACTTTTCAGCACTGAAATGGGTGCTGAAAAGTTGAACTTTTCAGCACTTGTTTCGAAAAGTAACACTTTTCAACATTTTTTGATTTAAACGATTTATTGACAAAATACATGAAAATTTGACTTAAAATTTCACTCAATGGGTGTTTTTCGGAATTGCAAAAAATGTTGTATGGAACTCGTTGCAAAACTTGATTTTTTCAGCACTCTTCGTATTTATCCAACTCGGTGAACCTCGTTGGATAAATGTACGACTCGTGCTGAAAAAATCCTCTTTTTGCAACTTGTTGCATAAACTACTATTTTGCGTTTCTCTTTGTTTCGTCGTCCGTGTCTGTCGCGGGTGACCATGAACGGCCATGATCGATGACGACCAACTTTTTCAAAACTTTTTTTTCGTAAAATCGCGATAACTCGTGATGTTTATAAGCAAACCCCTTATGTCCATATATCAATTTTTTTGTAATTGTCTGCTCTACAACTTTGTAGAACATTAATACACTCTAAAAAATAACCCTGCAAAGTTAGAAAAAACACGAAATTATAAAATGAAAAATTTTGTTCTACATGAAAAAATGACCCTTCTGGGTCAATGTAGATTCGAAAAGTACATTAAATTTCCCATAAAATGACATGTTCCAAAATTTTTTACAGTCGAGTAAGGCCGTTGCAAACATTTTTTGAAGTTTATGTCCCTCAACTCTGACCAAAGTCGAGGGGGGGGGGCAAAAAAATAAAAAAGTAAAAAAATTGAAATTACGAGCCATGGTTTCAACGTTTTAATGAGAAAAGTGTTTTAAAATGCATTATACACCTGTCCAGTTGTTTTGCCATTATAAGTTTCCAAAATATCTATGTTTTGACGAAAATTTTATTTTTCGCGAAAAATAATTGGAATTTCATAAAAATTCAAAACATTTTTAAACAAGCCCAAACATGCTAAAAATGATAATCAATGCAGAAAAACGCATTTAAGATTGTTTTCAGTTGATTAGACTTCTATTTTCATGAAAATTTTTAAGTTTTTTGGAAAAATATTTTTTTTGCCCCCTGATTTTTCAGACCAACTTTGAAGGGGGGGGCGACAAAAACTTTGAAAAATATTTGCAACGGCCTAACGGAAAATGGGAGAATTTTTAAAACTTTTTTAGTGTTTTTTTCGATGAAAAATACGTTTTTTCGGAATTCTGAGTACGCCATCAAATCGGGCGTCTAATTTTACATAAAAGTCCCTTTGACACCAAATTTCTATCTCATCACCGTTTCAGGCTGCAAATTATTGAAAAACACCTCTTTTTTCGCATGTTCAAAAATGGAAGGGGTCGTACCGCCCCTCCGTCACGAGATATCAAAAAACGGACCTCGGATACGTGATCAGGGACAAAAGTTACCCCTTAGGACAAAGTTTCACGCAAATCGATGAGGGGTCGGGGCAACTGCTGTGTGAGTTGGCGGAGAATTACCCATGTATGAAGCATGCACAATTTCGCTTCGTTTGATACCCCTATTGCATATTTTGAAAATTTAAATGTTTTGCAAAAATACGGTAGTTTGTGAAGATTTTAGTATTTAAAAAAAAACTCTAATTATTGAATAAGCCAACGAAATTTTGCTTCGTTTGATACCCATATTGCAAATTTTGAAAGTTTGAGTATTTTCGAAAAATACGGTATTTTATGAAAATTGTGGTGTTTTCCAAAAAAACTCCTCTCCATGCGAATGCGAATGCGAATGCGAATTGTGGTGTTTTCCAAAAAAACTCCAATAAAGTGATAAATGCATATAAAATTTTGTTCCGTTTGATACCAATATTGCGCAATTTGAATATTTGAATATTTTTGAAAAAATACGGAAATTTGTGAAAATTTTGGTATGCTGCAAAAAAAATTAACAAATGGAAAAAGCTTCAATTCGTTTGATATCCATATTGCATATTTTGAAAATTTTGGTATTTTAAAAAAAATACGGTATTTTGTGAAAATTTAAGTATTTTACAAATATATTTTAATAAAGTGACAAAAAACAAACAAAATTTCGCTTCGTTTGATAGCCATATTGCAAATTATGGAAATTTGAGTATTTTCGAAAAAATACGGTATTTTGTGAACAATTTTGAGTACCGTAAAACGGATGACTTTGATAGGTTTGAGATTATTCCGCAAAATGAAGAGTAAAAATTCAATTTGTACGGAATGGTATAGAATCATACTGACCGTGGTAGAGATGTGTTTAAAGTACCCCAAGAAAAACTTTTCATAAAATTTTGAATAGTTTAAAAATCTAGTTAACTATAATTAAAAAAATGTTGATGAATGGCATTATTTTAATCTTCTCAAAGTGTCATGATTTTCTCAATGAACATGATTTTGAATCGGAAAACGGAATACATTTTCGGATTCTTTGGACAATTTTCCACTAGGAAAAGGTAGAACAAGTTTGTTAATAATAAATATTATGAGGTTTGAAACATAATTTCAAAAAAAATATCCAAATTTATAGGCATTTTCAGTAGACTGCCCACCAATGAAAAAACGGCTTATATCCATTTTTGGCAAAAACGAGATATTAGCACCAGGTGATAGAGGATGTTCCAACGCATCTTCTGAACCTTGAATTTCACTGAAATAGTGTATAGACTTGGCTGCCGATGCGAAAAACCAAACGGCTAATATGCCTTTCTTATGGGAAATTGCCTTGACGGAGATTTTGTGACAAACACTAAAACGCGTTTTTCTCGGAATACTTGATTTGGCATAATAGCCGAATTTTCAATTATGGGCAGTAGAACAAATTATATTTTAATTGTGAAAACTTTTTATTCGTGCTTCGAATTCAGTTTAAAATGTAATTAAAATTGACAATTTTATAAAAAAAAACTAGTTTTAAATGAATGTTAGGCAAAATTTTGACTTTTTAAAACAATTTTTCTTAAAATTTCTATATATTTTGCTAAAAAGCTTATAATTTTAGTTAACTATATAAAAACATTGATTTTTTTCTTGAAAACTATATCACCAACCTTAGTGATGGTACATTTGACGTTAAAAAAGGTTGAGCACCTTAAATCTGATTTTAACAAGAAAAACTATGACTATCAAAGTCATCCCGGAATGCAAACTAAGAATTTTTAACGTAACAATTTTTTTAAACACTATTGAATTTTTTTTTTTAAAGTGCATGAACTTTGTGAGGCCTACTCCAGTACATGTTTTTAAAATAATAATCTTTGGAAAAACCTTATTAGTTGGAAAATAATTTGAAATCCTATCAATGTCACTCCGTTTTACGGTACATATTTTTATTTTGAAATTTGCTACATTTTTAAACAATAGATTCTTAGTAAAAGCATTGAAAATTTAATTGGTTGAATTTATCGATTTTAGAAAGATTTAAAAAATGATCTATCGTCCAAAAAAATCAAACCATCCACATTAACGACCCCCGGGTCTTTTGTGGTCTCTTTTGCAAGTTTCTGCTCGAACCTAGGAGTCCGAAGGCTTGAATGGGGAGAGCACCCAAACCTCTTTCTACTCCAAGGAACCTTCCACCCCAGTGTTTGAACTGACGACCTTTGGATTGCGAGTCCAACCGCCGCCAGCGATTCCACCGGAGTAGGCTTGGTTTGGTGTGTTGTTTGTACTTATGGCATGGAGACGACTCCTACACCTCACGGAGAAAAAAGAGTTCCCAAATGCCATGGTACGATTTTCAAAAACGTACCATGGAATTTGAACACTATGTTTGTGGTTCCCAATTTCATGAACGGGTGTTCACGATTTTGGGAACTCTTTTTTCTCCGTGCTGGAATGACTTAACGGCCTAACAATCAAGGCTGGGACCGACGTTTTACTTCCTCATCCGATGGAAGGTTGGAGCAGATGGGAATCGAACCCAGAAACATCCGCTTACAAAGCGGACAGCGTAACCATTCGGCCACGCACTGCTCGACCTATCGTCCATTATCGGCGAAAAGATTGTCGCCGATAGAATTATCAAATTAACGATAACGATAACGATAACGATAACGATAGATTATTGTTATCGTCCCGTCGATAACCATAACCATTATCGTTATCGTTATTATCGACGAAAATTTTATCGATTAACAACCTTGAAGTTAATACATAAAATTTTAGGAGAAGCAAAGAGACAAGAGACAAGAGACAAGAGACAAGAGACAAGAGACAAGAGACAAGAGACAAGAGACAAGAGACAAGAGACAAGAGACAAGAGACAAGAGACAAGAGACAAGAGACAAGAGACAAGAGACAAGAGACAAGAGACAACAAGTAGAAGTTACGTTCGATGAACATCATATTTTTAACAAAAATCTAAGCGCAAGAGACGTTACATCAAATCAAAACCACCGAATGTCCACGTTCATGCCGAAAATCCCATTCATTGCGTTGATTGTTTTCATAACTTCTCTAATCGTTCCCTTTCTCTCCTGGATGCGTTTTTGTCCCAGATAACAAAAGGCAGATGAGAGGATAACCACCTCTCGGGCTGCTCGGTCGTCCGTAAAGGGTCCTCTCAACCGCGCCTCTGTGGCACGCTCCTTCCTCGAGTGGTGGCCGTTGATGTGGCCTTTGGTTGAGTTGAGATGACGAACCCAAATGAGAATGAAGCACGACGTGTGTGTGTAACATGATGAAAAGCTGATATCTTTGCAGACTCTGGACTCCGAGCCCAGGACCGTTCTCAACGGCAGGCAGCAGGACTTCCTCCTCTCTCCACCACTCTCTCTGCAGTTCAGCATATTTTTCATCCACTATCTGAAAGGTATATCTTTTTACGCTGGAAAACAATAAGGCACGCCTGGCACTGCGGTGTGTGCCCCTGGCAGGGGGTCCTCCACATACGACCATAGAGGGAGAGTATCGAATGGTCCATATCTTGTCTATTTCCAAAAGTGGACTGGTATTTTTAACTTTTGGGTAGATGATTTCGAAAACGAATTTTGGAATCATAATAGCAATTTATACTTTATTTTCAGGTATAGTTATAAAACTCTTCTTAGGTGAATTGATCAAATGTGTGCACGAATTTTTGATCCAATTTCAGATTTTTTATAACTTAAAAATTTGCTTGATATGAACGACGTGATGGGGTGTGAGCATATTGCTGCGAGAAGAGCACTTTACTGAGCAATTGTCTTTTATGTGCGGATTGATTAACGATGCCCTATTGATGTTCAGAGCAAGTGATCTTGAAATATGAAACAAAATAGTAACAATTTGACAAAAGTAGTTTTATTTTTTTTTGTTTTCGAAAATGTAAGTTATTTTATTTTATTTATATTATAATTTTGTGGAAGAATAAGGGAACATATATTTTTTGCTATATAATATATCTCTGCAATCCTGATCTAGATCGATATCTTTAAAAAGTCTTGGATTAAGAGATACTAAGCAATTCTCCACGAAATCGGCTAGTTTCAAGAGATTTTAATTTTATTTATTTTTTATTTAACTATGTAACTTTTCTGTGACCAGCGAGACCATTTTTCATTTTTATATTGTCGATAAACTTTGAAATAATGGGCCCTTTTTAAAATGTGAAAAAGAGTAATTCGTAAAATTTTCGGAACTTTTCGCAAAAAATATTTTGAAAATTTCAAAATCAAGGCTTAATTTGAAATTAACGAAAATCAATATTATTTTATAATTCAAGTAATAAACCTTACTGCATGGAAACGTGATATCAATATGGTATTTAATTTTGTTGTATCAGTTACAGCATTTATTTATTTTTCACCATCCTCAAATGAGTCGTTACAATCGTGAGAAAATCCTCTGCGATCGCACTGCATGTCACCACGGCCCTCAGACAGGCGCGCTCTCATAATCATAAATTCAATCTTGATGGGCTCGACGGGCTATTGTGGAGCATAAGTTCAGCTTGGAAAAAAACTGTAACACTGTACCCGAATCCTCAAGTGGGCACTTTGGCAATTGTTCGCCGTCGCATATTGTGTGCAGTCCTACTGTGTGTGTGTTTCGAGCCTCGACGGGTTGCCATCCACTTCACGAATTTAAATCCCAAAAAAACCCGGACGGCCGGATCTCCTCCTGGCACAGGATCTTGGCGAGGACGACGTCGAGTGTGATTTTCCGCATTTAATTATGCGGCATTAGCATTTAAATGGGGAAATAATGTGGCCTGGCGCGAAGGGTCCTGAAATTGAGATCTAAAACAAACTGTTTTTAGGGGTAGGATCGATATTCGAAAGAAAGTTGCTGACTTTCACCTTTTTAGGGATAATGCTGTTAAGATTTAGTGACGATGTGAACAATTCAAAGGTATTCAACTAAACAGAACATAAAAGGATTAACACGTGCTTTGACACACAATACTTTTTTCTTACAAACGTGAAAAACAATCTAACCTCAATGTGTGTTCCAGGAATCACTCGATTGAGCAATCCGGTGAAGAAAAGGAATTTTCTTGAACAAAAAGGGGCCAACAAAAAAGGACCATCCTTCAACAAAAGAACCTCCGAAGAAGAGAGCTGTTAATAATCGCCTGGTTAAACAAATCCTCGTTGAATTTATCGCCTCTATCACGTAGGTCTTGTCTTAATAATAATAAAACGCACCATTAAAAGGATCATCATCATCGCCGTTAGCATCTTCATCGTCGTCGTCAGTCCTCAGGAGGAGTCCAGCTGGGGAATCGGTTTTAATCCTTGTACAACACTTTAGCCGTCCCGCGGCGAACATTACTCAGCTTCTTTTGTAAACACGTTGGATTTTGGATGGGTATCGTCGAGTACGTGCCAGCGATTACGGGTAAATCGATCCCCTAATAAGATGTTGATTATGGGTCGAATACCGGTGGTGGACCACACTGATTGCGGGGTGTGGACGATGAGAGGAATTTTACTCAAGTAATGTTTAGTATGCCAAAGATATTTGTTTTTCATTTGGCATCAAGTGCACTTATATCGTTTGTTTTGCTTTTTCATTGGAAAAATACTTACCTTTCCTGCCATTATACAGCAATGAAATGGTCTACTTATCATTAACCAAAGTACATTGTATTACAGAACAACAAATCTAAATGTAAAATCGCATGCAAAAGCATATACATCACCTTTCTGAAAAAAGACACTTAATATTACAAAATGCATGTACATTTTTTGTAAACACAAAAAAAAGTTGCAACCGACGGGATTCAAACCCAGTACCAACAGTAAGGACTTGCGCCTAAGCCCGCTCGGCCATCAGACCGAAGAAGAATGGATGGGATAAACGTACAACCAGAACTGGGAATCGGCATACGAGAGGATAAAGATCATGGTTCGGTAGTAAAATGGTACTGTGTGCGTACGGAGAGGATAAATCCCGAAATTACCGAGAGTACTTTACTCATGGGTTCATTTTCCAAAAACCTTCATCTATAAAAAAAGTGCCGGTACCGAGACTCGAACCAATGATGAACTGTTTCAATGAACGAATGAACACGCGAGAGGTCTATACTCTCGCAAAATAGTACTATCCTTACATTTCTTTTCGGGAGGACTATCCACTCGTTCTTTAACTTTGGGTGTATATATGAGCTTGACATTTCGGTCAAGTAGGTTTCCCATACTGATGGGCTACATATTTCAGGATGTAATATTACACAAAATATCATTAAATGATGCAAAATTTATTTTACTCCCAGGCCTTTAACACGCAGCTAGATTACTCTTTTTTTGCTGTTTACTCATTTGCTGAAAAGTTCAACTGTTTCAATAATGTTTCGATTTTTAACACTTATCGTGGTGGCAAATGGAGAATTGATTAAACTTGCACAGTGAAAAATCATGCTAATATCACATCGGAATGTGTAAATCTATTATTTCAGAAAAATGTGTAATTTTACCTCTGAAAATTTGAAAATTAACCACTATTCTAGCGTTTTGCATTAGGTAATACTATACCATCAAATTTTAAGCCTTTTTTTACAAAATATCAGAAAGGGAAAAATTAAAAAAAAACAAACTCAATGAAATTTTCAGTGCAATCTGCTGAAAACAATTTAAAATGCATTTCCCTGCGTTTATAACGTTTTAAGCATGTTTCAGTTAATTTTTAAATGTTTTGAGTTTTAGTGAATTGTTGATGTACAGTGTCTAGAAGGTTTTTTTTTAATTTTTCAATTTTTAGTTCATATAACGAGTTGCAGAATTAAGATTTCTTCAGCATACTTGTTAGGGTGAAAGATGGTGGTATGGAAACAAATAAGGATGACCAAATTTCGTGAGTACAGTATTTGTTTAGTTCCATTTGGGGTTCTAAAGAACTCCTCAGAGTTCTGGGGAAGATTGGTTTATTCCCCAAATTGCGCAAAGCGAATCAATTTTGTATAAGAAAAAACAATTTATTTTAGATATTTTAAAGATATTTTCAAATAATTTGAAAAAATAAATAAATGAAAACATTTTTTTTTTCCATTCAGCGGTCAAAACCGAATCGGAACATGGCTCTCCTCTCTCGCGAACGAAAGATTGGTGAAAAGAAACTAAAAAATCATCATCTTGATTATTCGGCGGAACATATATTTCACTACTACACTTGCAGGAGAAACGTCACACGTCGAAAAATGACCTGTAATAGATGGGCAATAGCCTGTCCCATTTTGAGGTCATGTCGAGGAATTTCAGGTGCTCACTTCTTAAATGATAGATTATGATGTTAGGAACAATGTTTTCTTAGACAAGAAAAAATAATAAAATACTTTCTCGCACCCCCTAGTCGATTTACTGAAAAAAGTCACTTTTTTGAACAAATTTTCTAAAATTGCTTGGAATCAATACAAAAACTGTTTTGATCAGGTTTGTATTATCTTCAAACGATAGGTTTTTGTCCATAGATTAAGATGCACTATCAATATTGGACCAAAATTTAAGTTTTTGGACTCTCCCAGGCGGATTTGTGTCGAAAAAATTGCATTTTTTCGAAACTTTTTTCAGAAATGTTCATTTAATTTAGGGTAGCCTATTTTTCCCAGTGAAACCAATACATGCAGCTTATAGGAAATTTCATGGCGAACATTTTTTCCTCTGAGAAAATCCAATTTCGACACTCCAGAGCCGAGATATTTGAGTTTTAGTGAGGAAAAAAGTGCCAATTTTCAAAATTTCTCAGAATTCAGAAGCAAGGCCTACTAATTACACGATGTAGCAAGCATATGTCTCAAAGGTCAGGGTATGCTTTTTTATAGTAATTTTTGC
Source organism: Culex pipiens pallens (assembly GCF_016801865.2). NCBI lineage: Eukaryota > Metazoa > Arthropoda > Insecta > Diptera > Culicidae > Culex > Culex pipiens. The sequence continues at coordinate 106,350,109 of NC_068938.1, forward strand.
CGCTGAATCCGAATCTGAAATCAAATTTCGTGTAAACAGTGATGTTTTGGAGCTACACCCTTTTGGAATGTTATTTGCGTGTTTAAGAGGCAGTTTTTGTAAATATTACTCGGTTTGTTCTAGAGGTCGTATCGAGGTGCTCCGATTTGGATGAAACTTTCAGCGTTTGTTTGTCTATACATGAAATGAACTCATGCCAAATATGAGCCCTCTACGACAAAGGGAAGTGGGGTAAAACGGGCATTGAAGTTTGAATTTTCCGAGGATTTGGAATATGACAAAAGTGAGACTAAAAAGTGCCGCTATGGATGCCTACAGGACAATAACTAACGTTGTAAAATGTTTGTTAAAGAAAAATCGAAAAACTATGAGAAAAACTGCGATTGGCCAAAAAGTTATTAGGCTTATAGTCCATGAAATTCCCTAACTTTTGATCTAAAAGAGTATGGGTGTTGCTGGCTGTTGCAAAAAGATATTGAGGTTTAAAAAAAAACAAAAGCTATGAGAAAAGTTAAACCAATCCTGGATGTCTGGATTTTGAAGTGCTTCAAAAGAACTTTTGAATACATCTAAGAGAGTTGGAATTGATGAAGTTTTACGGAAATGACAGCAATTTTAAGATTTTTTAAGTTTTTTCGACCTCAAATTTCAATGCCCGTTTTACCCCACTTCCCTTTGTCGTAGAAGGCTCATATTTGGCATGAGTTCATTTCATGTATAGACAAACAAACGCTGAAAGTTTCATCCAAATCGGAGCACCTCGATACGACCTCTAGAACAAACCGAGCAATATTTACAAAAACTGCCTCTTAAACACGCAAATAACATTCCAAAAGGGTGTAGCTCCAAAACATCACTGTTTACACGAAATTTGATTTCAGATTCGGATTCAGCGGCAAAAATTACTATAAAAAAGCATACCCTGACCTTTGAGACATATGCTTGCTACATCGTGTAATTAGTAGGCCTTGCTTCTGAATTCTGAGAAATTTTGAAAATTGGCACTTTTTTCCTCACTAAAACTCAAATATCTCGGCTCTGGAGTGTCGAAATTGGATTTTCTCAGAGGAAAAAATGTTCGCCATGAAATTTCCTATAAGCTGCATGTATTGGTTTCACTGGGAAAAATAGGCTACCCTAAATTAAATGAACATTTCTGAAAAAAGTTTCGAAAAAATGCAATTTTTTCGACACAAATCCGCCTGGGAGAGTCCAAAAACTTAAATTTTGGTCCAATATTGATAGTGCATCTTAATCTATGGACAAAAACCTATCGTTTGAAGATAATACACACCTGATCAAAACAGTTTTTGTATTGATTCCAAGCGATTTTAGAAAATTTGTTCAAAAAAGTGACTTTTTTCAGTAAATCGACTAGGGGGTGCGAGAAAGTATTTTATTATTTTTTCTTGTCTAAGAAAACATTGTTCCTAACATCATAATCTATCATTTAAGAAGTGAGCACCTGAAATTCCTCGACATGACCTCAAAATGGGACAGGCTAATGGGCAATATGTGTAAACAAAATGAAATAAATTGATTTAAGTGGTGCCAACAATGAGATTCACAAAACATCTTCAGCTGATTGATTTTCTTCGAGAAGTTCGGGAGCGATTTTCTTTCGCGGGTGAAGAAAAATCGCAAGCGAAAAAGATGTTTTTTGCGATTATTTCATCCCTGGCGCTCAGTTTTATTTAAAATAACAAAAATATTGTTTAATTAATAGGTTTTTTTTTTTTTTTTTTTTTTTTTTAATTTATATTTATTCAGATTTTCTTTTCCATGTACATTCATTCAGTTAAAATATTATTGAGTGTCCAATCACAATCGATGACTTTTCACCTCAATTTTAAATACTAGCAACTTTCATTTATTCATGAAATATTGTAGCTTTCGCTATTCAGTGATTTCAAATGTAGGAGGTCCTACATGTACAAAAGGGAAAAGGGATACCTTAAAACTAACTTATAAACTATATAAAGAGCGGATCAATGCAGCTGAAGACTGCAATGATTTTTGTCGAAATGCATCAATTATCTTATTGGACATAACATCCAAAGTGTCAACTTCGGCTAATTGATGAAGTTCACTGGTGCTGAACCAGGGAGGAAGTTTCAGAATCATTTTCAGAATTTTGTTCTGAATCCTCTGAAGTTTTTTCTTCCTGGTTAGGCAACAGCTTGTCCAGATCGGCACAGCATAAAGCATGGCAGGTCTGAAAATTTGTTTATAAATTAACAGTTTATTCTTGAGACAAAGTCTAGAATTCCTGTTTATAAGTGGATACAAACATTTAATATATTTGTTACATTTAACCTGGATACTTTCAATGTGATCCTTGTAAGTAAGGTTTTTGTCAAAAGCAAGTCCAAGATATTTCACTTGATCCTCCCACTTTAAATTTACCTCATTCATCTTTATAATGTGATGACTTTTTGGTTTAAGAAAATCAGCCCTTGGTTTGTGAGGGAAAATAATAAGTTGAGTTTTTGCAGCATTTGGAGTAATTTTCCATTCTTTCAAATAAGAATTGAAAATATCCAAGCTTTTTTGTAATCTTCTTGTGATGACACGAAGGCTTCTACCTTTGGCGGAGATGCTTGTATCATCAGCAAAAAGTGATTTCTGACATCCTGGGGGCAAATCAGGCAAGTCAGAAGTAAAAATATTGTATAAAATTGGACCCAAAATGCTTCCTTGAGGGACGCCGGCACGTACAGGTAGTTGATCAGATTTGCTATTCTGATAACATACCTGCAGAGTACGATCCGTCAAATAATTTTGGATAATTTTCACGATATAAATCGGAAAATTAAACCTTTTTAATTTCGCAATCAAACCTTTATGCCAAACACTGTCAAATGCTTTTTCTATGTCTAGAAGAGCAGCGCCAGTAGAATAGCCCTCAGATTTGTTGCTTCGAATTAAATTTGAAACTCTCAACAACTGATGAGTAGTTGAATGCCCAAGGCGAAATCCAAACTGCTCATCAGCGAAAATTGAATTTTCATTAATGTGCGTCATCATTCTATTAAGAATTATTCTTTCGAATAATTTACTAATAGATGAAAGCAAACTAATGGGCCGATAGCTTGAGGCTTCAGCAGGATTTTTATCCGGTTTCAAAATCGGAACTACTTTGGCATTTTTCCAACTACTGGGAAAGTATGCCAAATCAAAACATTTGTTGCAAATTTTGACCAAGCTACTTAAAGTTGCTTCAGGTAATTTTTTAATTAAAATGTAAAAAATGCCATCCTCACCAGGGGCTTTCATATTTTTAAATTTTTTGATAATAGATTTTATTTCATTCAGATTCGTATTAAAAACTTCATCTGAAGAAAATTCTTGATCAACAATATTTTGAAATTCTATTGAAATTTGATCTTCAATAGGACTCAAAACATTTAAGTTGAAATTATGAGCACTCTCAAACTGCTGAGCAAGTTTTTGAGCTTTCTCCCCATTAGTTAATAGAATATTATCACCATCTTTTAAAGAAGGGATTGGTTTTTGAGGTTTCTTAAGAACCTTTGAAAGTTTCCAAAAAGGTTTGGAATAAGGTTTAATTTGTTCGACATCTCTTGCGAACTTTTCATTTCGCAGGAGAGTGAATCTGTGGTCAATAACCTTTTGCAAATCTTTTTGAATTCGCTTCAGTGCAGGATCACGAGAACGTTGATACTGTCTTCGGCGAACATTTTTCAGACGAATCAGAAGCTGAAGATCGTCATCAATAATGGGAGAATCAAATTTGACTTGGACTTTAGGAATAGCAATATTCCTAGCATCCAAAATTGCATTAGTTAAAGATTCCAAGGCTGAATCAATATCAGCTTTGGTTTCTAAAACAAAATCATGATTTAAATTATTCTCAATATGATGCTGATACCTGTCCCAATTAGCTTTGTGGTAATTAAACACAGAACTATTGGGTCTGGTAACTGCTTCATGAGAAAGTGAAAAAGTTACTGGAAGGTGATCAGAATCAAAATCAGCATGAGTCACTAAAGGACCACAATACTGACTTTGATTTGTCAAAACCAAATCAATTGTTGATGGATTTCTAACAGAAGAAAAGCAAGTTGGCCCATTCGGATATAAAACCGAATAAAGACCAGAAGTACAATCTCTGAATAGAATTTTACCATTGGAATTTACTTTTGAATTATTCCAAGATTGGTGTTTGGCATTAAAATCACCGATTATCAAAAATCGAGATCTGTGCCGAGTAAGTTTATTCAAATCCCCTTTGAACTAATTTTTACTTTCCCCAGTGCATTGGAAAGGCAAATATGCAGCTGCAATCATAATTTTCCCAAAAGAAGTTTCAAGTTCAATGCCCAAACTTTCAATAACTTTTAACTTAAAGTCACGTAACGTGCTATAAGTCATACTACGGTGCAATGCTGTTAATCGTTGAATCAACGTCATCGATGTCGATGATCGTTGATTTAAACGTAATCGTAATCGCAGCCATCGTTGATTTAATCGTCAACGTCAACGGAGTCGTTGATTTAAACGGCGTTGATCAACGCGTTGATTATCGATAATCAACGAGTTGATCAACGGCGTTCTTTTATAGTTTTCTAGAGTTTTATGAGGAAAGAACGATTTTTTCATAAATGTTTTGATTGGGAAACATTCTCAAATTGATGTGGCATGGTTATTCAAGGATCCGGGTGTACCAAGAGGACCGAAGTGACCGAATTTTAAACGTAATTTAAGCCTTAGCTAATTGCTGGTCACTTCCATCTCCACTTTGGTTCCCAAGTCCAACCAGGATTTTCTTATGTAAATGACACCGAGGATGGACAATTGGGAACCGAGATATGGTCGGATTTTCACCGGAATTATTGTTCCGGCGGGTTCAGTAAGAGTCTCGCTTTCGTAAATATCGACACAATTTGTTTTTCTATGATACAATACTGAATTGACCATATGACCCATGTTCCAGAACCCAGATTAAGATTGGCCAAGGTGTCAAACTTCGTGACAGACCGGAGTAGCCTACTGTTATTGATCAATGAGTAAACAAAATATTTATGGCCTACTGCGATTGATTTTCGGCACCACGCGAAAGATTTATCTCTTGGGATTCGATCGAAACTCATTGATCACCAACAGTAGGCTACTCCAGTCTGTCACGAAGTTTGACATCTTGGCCAATCTTAATCTGGGTTCTGGAACATGGGTCATGTGGTCAATTCAGTATTGTATCATAGAAAAATAAATTGTGTCGATGAACCCGCCGGAACAATAATTCCGGTGAAAATCCGACCATATCTAGGTTCCTAATTGTCCGTCCTCGGTGTCATAAGAAAATCCTGGTTGGACTTGGGAAACAAAGTGGAGATGGAAGTGACCAGCAATTAGCTAAGGCTTAAATTACGTTTAAAATCCGGTCACTTCGGTCCTCTTGGTACACCCGGATCCCCGAACAACCATGCCACATCAATTTGAGAATGTTTCCCAATCAAAACATTTATGAAAAAATCGTTCTTTCCTCATAAAACTCTAGAAAACTATAAAAGAACGCCGTTGATCAACTCGTTGATTATCGATAATCAACGCGTTGATCAACGCCGTTTAAATCAACGACTCCGTTGACGTTGACGATTAAATCAACGATGGCTGCGATTACGATTACGTTTAAATCAACGATCATCGACATCGATGATATAAACGCCGTTGATTTCAACGATTAACAGCATTGCTACGGTGGATAACTATTGCAACTCCACCGCCATTTCGATTCATTCTGTTATTGGTTATAACTTTATAATCTGGATCACTTTTCAAATAAGTGCCAGTTTTTAAAAATGTTTCGGTTATAACAGCAACATGCACGTTATGAACTCGTAAAAAGTTGAAAAATTCATTTTCTTTCGCTTTTAAAGAGCGAGCATTAAAATTCATAATATTGATGGAATTACTTAGATCCATGATTAAACTTCAGGGTAAGGACAACATCATTCGCAAATTTTAATCCAATCTGGATAGCTTCCATCATGGATGTAGCATTACTCATTGTTTGAATCAAACCAAACAGTGAGTTTTGCAAAAAAGTCATTTTTTCAAACGTAACATCGCCGAGATCAGAAGATCCCAAAGCGTTGCTAGCAGAAACAATTTTCAAATGAAATTTGAGGTACCTGACCAATTTCAGGAAGATTGGTAGAGGATTTAAAATTCGTGGATGAACCTGAACCCGAAACGACGTTGGCATAAGAAATACCATTAGTGTTACCTAACTTTTCCACGGTAGGGATATTGTTCGAGTGAGACAGCACGAACGTTTGATTTAAAGATGCAGGTACAACCTGACTTTGAGAAAATTTCGGTTTGGATTTCGGCTGATGCTTAGCACGAGAATCCAAAACCTTTTTTCTGATGGGGCAATCCCAGAAATTTGATTTGTGATTTCCACCACAATTTGCACATTTAAATTGGGTGACTTCTTTCACGGGACAATTGTCCTTGTCGTGAGAAGAATCCCCGCAAACCATGCATTTTGGAACCATGGCGCAATGATCAGTACCGTGACCGAATGCCTGGCAACGCCGGCACTGGGTCAGATTCTGGCCATTACCGCCATGTTTCTTAAAATGCTCCCACTTTACCCGTACATGGAACAAAAACTGTACTTTGTCCAAAAGTTTCAAATTGTTGATTTCATTTCTGTTGAAATGAATCAGATAAAATTGTGAAGTCAAACCAAAGCGAGAAATATTCCCGTTTGATTTTTTCTTCATTGGTATTACTTGGGATGGGGCAAAGCCAAGCAACACCTTAAGTTCATTTTTGATCTCATCCACCGACAAGTCGTTGGAGAGACCTTTCAGGACCGCCTTGAATGGACGAGCATTCTTGGTCTCATACGTGTAGAAATTGTGTTTGTGGTTTTTCAAATAACCAACAAAAGTTTGGTGATCTTGTAAAGATTCCGTCAACAAGCGACATTCTCCTCTTCGGCCAAGCTGAAACGAAACCTTCAAATTGCAAGTTTCCTTGCAATTCTTCAGTTGCGTTCGAAAGCTGGCCAAATCGGAGACGGAAGTCACTACAATTGGTGGAGCCTTTACTCGTTTCTCGACGGCAGAAGGCTCAGTACGAGGAGAAGGATCCTTGTCTACAGTTTCGGATAAAACACCGAAACCGTTTGCCAGTGGAATTGGAGGATTGACCTCACATTCAGAATCAGAATCAGACCTCAGAAGAGGCTGTTTTCTTTTTCTGTTTCCGTTAGCCGATTTAGCGTTCAAACGCTTCACCGACGTAACGACCAAATCTTCAGAAGATTTGCGTTTACCTTTGTTTTGACGCATTTTGCATACAAAGTTCTCTTAAAAAGATGGCTTCGTTTGTAAAATACAACAAAATTTCAGGTGGGGTTAGTCTTGAAAAGACTGTTTAGAATTTTGGAAAGTAACTCAGGTAGTCTTTAAAAAGACTGTGAATTTTGTTTGAAATAACTCTGAGCTTAGGTAGTAAAAAATACCGTAGCTCTAGTGTCCGTTCACCACGAAGGTTCGCAAGACACTGTTTAATTAATAGGTAATTTGTCTAATAAAACAGTTCAGTTTTGAAATAATTTTGAAGAATAGGTGATACAAACTTTTGAGAAGATTTATACCACTCGTATAAAAAAATCGCTGAAATTCTTCAACATAACTCAACAGAACTCAAATCCGAATGACAATGTATGCCAACACAAAGACCAACCGCATTACATAACCGTAAACATTTCCGCTCGATAGCTTTCTTTTTTTTGCAAACCTCTTCCATCTGGCCAAGAAATCATTAATCAACATCATCGTTACTATCGCCAATTGAAGCCGGTCCGGCGAAGGCTTCGGCCAGAATCAACCCGAAATTCATTAATCAACTTAATTAGCAATGATTAGTTTGGACAGGCAGATTTAGCCTTTCGGAAAAATCTTCTTGCTAAAAGTTGCTTCAACCCGTAAAAAAGTTATTTATCAATCTATGGTGCGCATTTCCCGTTTGCGTTGATTAGTGACATTGATGGCGAAGATATTTTCTCACCATTTTCCCAGAAAGAATCATCCCTAATTCGCCCCCAATAACTGTTAAATTGTAAATAGAAGTAAAAAAACATATTCTCCTGTCAGAGCGCCGTACGTTTCGCGCAGCATAACCGCTCTCTGTCTCTAACATTGCGAGGGGTGGAATGATTTATGCTCATTGATGTTTATTATCACAAGGGCCCAGAAAAAGGCGAAAAAAGGAGGCAAATCTTGAGCCATTCTGACAGTTTCGATCTGTTTTCTGGTGTATCCGGCCGCACACGTCCATTGATGGTCTAGTTTTTGTTGGGTTTTGGGAAATGTTACACTATTATTATTCTATTAGGAGTAAATTTGGTGCACTCGAGAGGGGTCAGAAAGTCCTTAATTTTCCACCCTCATTTGGGACGGTTGGTGGTTTGGTTGTGTTTACTGGTTTTTGGGATGAAAACTAAAAAAATCAGCAAAATTATGGGAATGATGCCTTTTAAAAACCTAGGGCCTAGGATGCGTCGAAAAAAGGTGCACTTTCTCTCAAATGAACATTTACGAAGTGTGAAAATGAACTCGAGGGGTATGCGTTGGAACCGTGGACTATTTTTTTTTACGAGCAGTTTGCGTGTTTTAGGGCTGTTTAGAAAGGCGTGAGAAAGTTTAACTTTGAGGTGGTGAAGAATCAAGAAATCATGTGGTTGGTTAGAGGGCACGTGAGGTTAGCTGGTGAAGAAGATCCGCAGCATTGCGGGTGTCTTACCTGCTGAAACAACACACCTTTTCGGGAAAGGAGCAACTTACGGTGGCAGCGTCAGTTTGTTTAGGATTAGACCGTTAAGGAGATGTCACTATTTTTTTTAATGCAGACAATGGAATCTCATGATTCAATAATCTTCTGTGAAAAAATATTATCAACTCATTTTAAGCTTTGAGAACTACTCGTATATTTTTGTTCTTTTCCCAATGAATACTTTTAGAGAAATTGAAAGGTATGATACATAATTAGCTTTGGAATTTTCAACTCCTCCTGAAATGGTCGATTTCGCAGATTTTGACGTTATTTATATTTTTTAACAATATTTCAGAGTGATCAAAATGTTTTTGGACTAAAAATGAAATTTCCATTTTTTTGAGCAAATAGAAAAATCCGAATTCTTGAAACAAGCCTCATATTATCTCGAAGGGTATCTACTGGTTGGGCAGTGAATGACCGAGAAGGTTAAAGCTGCCAGAAATAAATGAATTAACAACAACAACCTCAAGAACAACCTACTGGCTTTTTGCAATTGAAAAAACCTATTTTCCTGTCATTCAATACTAACTCCACTCATTGTCACTAAAAATATCAATGCTGAAATGTTCTTTTTGCAATTCCACCCTGAAACAACTTACTTTTCCTGTCCTTATTAAGCGACGAAATGGCCTTTTCAACCCAATCCAATCCAATCCAATCCAATCCAATCCAATCCAATCCAATCCAATCCAATCCAATCCAATCCAATCCAATCCAATCCAATCCAATCCAATCCAATCCAATCCAATCCAATCCAATCCAATCCAATCCAATCCAATCCAATCCAATCCAATCCAATCCAATCCAATCCAATCCAATCCAATCCAATCCAATCCAATCCAATCCAATCCAATCCAATCCAATCCAATCCAATCCAATCCAATCCAATCCAATCCAATCCAATCCAATCCAATCCAATCCAATCCAATCCAATCCAATCCAATCCAATCCAATCCAATCCAATCCAATCCAATCCAATCCAATCCAATCCAATCCAATCCAATCCAATCCAATCCAATCCAATCCAATCCAATCCAATCCAATCCAATCCAATCCAATCCAATCCAATCCAATCCAATCCAATCCAATCCAATCCAATCCAATCCAATCCAATCCAATCCAATCCAATCCAATCCAATCTAATCTAACACAAACACAGCCAGTCCGATGATACTTTATGTTGGAAAGTCTTGTGATTAGATTACGCCCCAAGCACTTTTGTTGGCAATATTAATAATTGCATTTCATCCGAAAATATAATGCAAACATGAAAGCGGCCAGCCCTACTGTCTTGTGATTACCGCATGTGGGTTGTGTTAGTGTAAATTTGGTAGATAATTATATGTTTAGGAGGGAAGTGGAATTGGAGAATGTGAAAAATTTGGTTTTCAAATCTTTACATATTTTGATTTTTTGTCGTTATCATTCAACTAAATCTTGCATTAAAAACTTGTTGCATAAACTGCTATCAGTGCACTTATTTGAATGCTGGAAAATTCTACACACGAACGCCAGTCGAAAGCGGAGAAAAAATGTTTCATTTAAAAATCCTTATCAAAAGCTTTTTTCGGTATAAAAAAAATGCAGAATGCAAAAAGTGTTGCAACTCGTTGCAAAACTCGTTTTTTTCAGGACGAATATTAAATTTATCCAACGAAGCTCTGATATCATTCTGCAAACTGTTGCATAAACTACTATTCTGAGGTTTTGATCCTCTTGAAAATAAGGATTAGGCGTTAGTAAATGGCAAAATTTGGTATACTCTTTTTCTCATTCCCAACTGAAAATTTTGCTCAGCATTACTCAGGGGCAAAACTAAATCTGTGCCAAAATCTACCGCCAAAAAGTCATCGCCAAAATCTATGGCGCGAAACCAGTCAAACTATCCATTTCATTAGAAGGCCACCAACCTCACCGCTTGAATCCTTGAGTCACTATCAGCCGTTTCCGATCAGCTTAACGAGCAATCACCACCACGGCTGGCCGTGAACATCTAAGCATTGAGGCTGAAAATTGCTGCGTACAACCGTTGCAACCGAGGGGTAGATAAGCCAAGAGTTGAGTCCTTCTCAAGGGGGACGTAACTCTGCGTGCTATGTTGTCGGTTTGAATGCCTTCTTATCAGTGCTGGTTTATCGAAAAACGTAGATTTTTCCATTCCACCACGGGATATCGTCGACGTCAGACGAGTCGTCATTCATCACCCAAGGATGGAATGGTCATACCGTTTTGGGAGAGGTTAGTTTTTGGTGGGAAAATTCGACTTTGAAAGTTTGAAATTTTGAGCTTAACCTTTGCAAGGAGGGGACTCCGTCCGCTTGTTGTTGGTTGAATGGGTCTAATTTTTATCCGATTAGGAAATCTACTCCATAAAATACAATTAAGGGCCATAATTCCATTCATCCGGCACCGTTCGGCGGACAAAGTCGATTTCGGATCTTTTTTCTCCTCTAGGTCGGAAGGAAATGGGTGTGAAAACGGAAAGAAACGACAATGTAATCCAAACACTAACTTGGGAGAAGGTCCTCGTAACTTTTGTTGTATGTAGATTAGACGCAGGGCGGATAAACGTCATTCTGGAAGGATGTAGGTGAAATTGCTGCGGGCTAGCTGGTGGTGGTCAGTGTTACAAGGATCAAGCACTTGACACAGGTGTTCCAGTTTCTGTGGGAGAAATGGTTTTGATGCCGTGGGAAATATTGTGGAAAAAGGCATTCCATCTTTTCAAAGTATAGCGATTAGAAAATCTTCAAAAGTTTTTTAACGTGATTTTTGAAACGACTTCATACAAGACTATTGGTTTTTTGGCAATATTGTTCTAGTTTAAGTCAGGGATTCTAAATGCTGAATAAAAAGGGTTGCAAAATGCATAATTCATCTGTCTTTAGTTCTATAAAAAATCAATGCCTTGGCGATTTTTAGAAATGAAAATTAATAAAATTTGTGGTAGTGTACATTGAGTCATAATATAAAAACGTTACTTAATCCACATTTAGGTGGTTGGTGCCTTCCTAACATTCATAAAGTCAATACACAGCCTCAAAAAAGTGTATAAATAACACTTAAGTGGTAATAACTTTTGATAGGGATGTCAGATCTTCTACCTTTTGTGCTCGTTGGAAAGGTCTTTTAAATACCTTTAAATACCCTATTTACAATTTTCCGGACTTTGGTCGGAAAAGTGTTTTAGCATAACTTTTGGAAAACTTTACTAAACTACTATTTTATAGATAGTGATGACTTATAGGACTTTAAGACGGATCGAATGAGCCCAAAACGGTTTCCCCCCCTTCAAAGTTGTGTCGAAAAATCAGGGGGCAAAAAAATTTTTTTTTTTAAATACTTCAAAATTTCAATGGAAATTAAAGTGCAATCACCTGAAATCAACTTGAAATGCATTCCCCTGCGGTTAGATTAATTTTTAGCATGTTTGGTTTATAAAAAAATCTTTTGAATTTTTTAAAATGTTCGATGTATAGTACCGAAAAATGTTTTTTTTTCGCTTTAATTTTTGTTTTCGTCAAATCTTACACTTTTTGAAAACTAATGATTGTAAAAAAAATGAACTAGTTTAAAATGCATTTCAAAACACTTTCTCCATGCACTCGACCCCGGCCAGAGCCGAGGGACAAAAACTTTGAAAAATATTTGCATTCGCCTAATTTATTTGTTCAAGGTTGTTATTCTTTATTATTGAAATACTCCCCATGTAAATCATATATATTATATATTTAATAAATATAATAACCAGGTCCCAGTACCGAAAAGGACCTTATAAAAATAATTTTATGAAAAAAAATAATATTTATCCAACAAATTTTCCAAACCAAATTTGTTTTTTTTTATTAGTCAATTTGGCGTATTTTAAGGAAAATTCTTACAAAATTTGTCAAGGACATGAAACATGGTATTTGATTATCAAATTCACTATTTTGGATATAAAATGAAGTCTTTAAACTTTCCGAAAAAAAAACATATTTTTAGGAATTTTGCCGAAAAAATCCCCCCGATCCCCCTTCTTTCAGAATCAGCCCAAAAAAACCAGGGGTAAAAAAAACTATATAATCAAAAAACTAAAAATTCAAATTTCAATGAAAATTTAAGTGCGATCAGTTGAAATCAGTTTAAAATGCGTTCCCTTGCGTTTAGAATAATAATTCAGTGTTACAAATATTTATTATCAAAGATTACGTAATCCTTAATTACATCTTCGTTTGTTGCATTAGTGTAACCCTGAATTACAAATTGAGACCTGTAATTAGCTATTACAAACAAACTATTATTTCATTGTAATGTTTCCTCATGACAATTTCAAACACACTCTATTAACTGATTTTTTTTGCTACGTAATCTTGAAATGGTTTTCTTTGTTTTTTTCACTCACACACTTTCTTAAAAGAAAAAAATTCTGAATCTTGTTTATTTGTCAAATTAATTAATCTGGTTGTGCTGAATTATTTAAATGATTTTCGAATTGATATTTTTTTTTCACTCACACACACTCACTTAATTTATCAAATTTGGAAAAGTACTTTTGCATTTAGATTTTTTTTTTCACTTTAAATTTTGTCGCTTGTTGAAAATCCGGGTAACGCTTGGATATCAAAAAAAGAATTGCCCAACGATATGAAAACCTTTTTTATTTTCAGCACTCATTAGACTTCATGAAAAGAACCACTCAAAAAAAACTTTTATGCATTTATAGCACAATAACAATAGCCTACATGCATGATATGTTAAATGCCCAACATGCAACGCCTAACTTGCCTAATTGGCTGCCAGCGATAAGAAATCATTGAATTTCAGTGTTCATAAATCCTCCAAGCTGAATAAGTGCATTCAAATAAAAAGGGACCAATCGCTGCCGTCGCTTGAATATATTTTGTTCTCGATTTTCCCTGTACCATTCAGACAGTGGGGTTCCCTAAATGAAAATTAATTGAAGAAGAATGCCGCTACTGCTGCTTCCAAAGCTAGAATTAAACAATTTAACTGACATTGTGTCGTTTGAGGATGGTGAGGATCACCAACAACAAATTCAAACCAAGAGTTTCCCAGTGGCTTTGGTGTTCTTGCAGACGAAGCAATCTGTGAATGGTGGAAAATGTTGTTGCTAGGGTGGTCCTTGCTGAATGAATTTAACAATTTGAAGAATCTTTTCAGAACCACCCTCACAAAGTCACTTAGCCTAACGTTAGATGAAGTGTTCCGTTTTAGCTGTGCACGTGCAGAAATCAATCATAATTTACTAAAAGTTGTCAAAATGTTAAAGAAATTGTACTCCTAAAGAGACTGAGCTGATCCATTTAGCTGCATCTTGCGCTCTAGTCAGGGTCAACCGTAATAAAGAGCCGTCAAGTTAAGTAAAGTAATCTGCTGCTAACCGGGTGCTAAACTTCAGGTACCGACACATCTGACTGATTTTAATGACCATTCTTTATCACGACACTCACCAACCAGGCGGCACATGCGGATTGCCTCGTCGGAAGATGCTGGTGGCCGGTGTCACTTCCAACGACCGTAGTCGTTCCCGAACACCTGGAGGAATTAAAAGTTCAACCAAGTCAGCAAGGGGAGGGTGGGGGAGCATCATCGTTCAGGTTGACTATTGTGACCCTGGTGGAAGGAAGTTGTTACACGCTGATGAGCCTCTGCCTGTCGGACAGGAAGCTGAGAAATGTCCCGCCTAAAACGAGGGCACCGCAGGTCTTTGTGTTGAAAAATTGGCATGCGAATGGTTGGACGAGCGGAAAAGGCTCTCTTCGGCAGCGTGGAGAAGGGACAAACAGACAGATAGAACAGACAGGCAGACAACGAGACACAGCCTGTGGAAATGTGAAGCTCCTTGAGCACGCCCGCATCAATCCATTAATTAATGATTATTAAAATATCCTATTTACAGACGAGGTACGAGCCAACCGTTTTTCGCTGTGGCCTGGTTACATTTGGGACAACGGCGTATCCCAAAGCCTCCCGGCAATTGTGTGCTGTTTGAAAGAGTTTTCCTCGTTTCAAATTTGCCATACTCAATTGAAATAAATTATTGTTTACAGTGAGTCAAATATTTGTCCGTACCCCCCCGTACGGAAAATGTTTGTGATATAAAAGTACATAAAATTCGACTAAAGTACCATGTTTTATACATCAATCGACGCGGCAGAATGTCCTCTTGAAGACACTGTCATTGGATTTGCAAAAAACTTTTTCTAAAAAAAATGCAAAAATAGTTTACTGAAAAAAGTAAAAAAAAGAGGTCAAATAATTGTCCGTACCCCTAATAAAAGTACAAAATCTGATCGATTTAAGTGAATTCATTTATGAAATGTTGTTTCTGTGTCAAATACTAGTACCTCTAGCCAGTTTGTGACAACTTTGAACTTCTGATAACTTTGTTTAGTTAGTTTATATTAAAAATTGGTTTAAATTTAGTTTTTTTAGGTAAAACTTATAAAAACATTAGTTTATAAACAACTATTTTTATAAAATTGCTATTTTATGTTGTAAGAGTCTCTATTGAACAAGTTTCAACAATATTTGTTCAAAATATACATTGTTTTTATCTTTTTTTATTGATATTTTTCGACCAGAAATACTGTTTCGGAACAATACCGGTAAACAATCCGGATTGTCCCGGAACCGGTTTAACCCCTCGGGGGGAAATTTTGTGGTGGTCAGATAGAGGACAAAAAAACACCTCTTGCAATTTGAAGCATCCAATTTCGTCCACTACAGTCCGATTACGAGTCCCTAGTCTGAAATTTGAAATTTTCACTTTTCGTGCCGAGAATTTCTGTACCCTCCTGGGTCAGAATGTTTTGCTTGGGGAATTTAAAAATTTCAAATTTCAGACTAGGGACTCGTAATAGGGCTGTAGTGGACGAAATTGGATGCTTCAAATTGCAAGAGGATGGTTTTTTGTCCTCTATCTGACCACCACAAAATTTCTCCCCGAGGGGTTAAATCGGTTCCGGTACAATCCGGATTGTTCAACGGTATTGTTCCGAAACAGTATTTTTGGTCGAAAATTGTCAATAAAAAAGATGAAAACAATGTATATTTTGAACAAATATTGTTGAAACTTGTTCAATAGAGACTCTTACAACATAAAATAGCAATTTTATAAAAATCATTGTTTATAAACTAATGTTTTTATAAGTTTTACCTAAAAAACTAAATTTAAACCAATTTTTAATATAAACTAACTAAACAAAGTTATCAGAAGTTCAAAGTTGTCACAAACTGGCTAGAGGTACTAGTATTTGACACAGAAACAACATTTCATAAATGAATTCACTTAAATCGATCAGATTTTGTACTTTTATTAGGGGTAGGGACAATTATTTGACCTCTTTTTTTTTGACTTTTTTCAGTAAACTATTTTTGCATTTTTTTAGAAAAAGCTTTTTGCAAATCCAATGACAGTGTCTTCAAGAGGACATTCTGCCGCGTCGATTGATGTATAAAACATGGTACTTTAGTCGAATTTTATGTACTTTTATATCACAAACATTTTCCGTACGGGGGGGTACGGACAAATATTTGACTCACTGTACATGCAACAGCGGGAGAGCTCTTAATTTTGGTATAGTCATGAAATTGGTATGACTTCCAATAATGAAGGCACTTTGGCTATAGTAAATTCTCTACAGCCAAACCTAGCCTCTTTCGCTGAATTGTAATTAAATTAATTGAAATTTAAAGAAAGCAAAATTTTTCTCTCAACCCTACTATTTTCAGGACCTTTATTTTGCCATTTTGTAGTTATTTCACTAGTAAAAATAGCACTTTTCTAATCTAATCTAATCTAATCTAATCAGACCCTAGCGCAGCCAATCTTTCGAAGGGATCCTGGAGAGTGCCTTAGGTTAGATGACGCCTAGCACTCTTCTTGTCATTTATTAACATTTGCAGTGCGCCATTGCATCGGAATGCATTGGAACATCACAAGCGTTAAAGCGGCCAGGCCTACTGCGTAAAGCCGTATCGCAGAGATGACTCGTAATTGGGTTGAGTTTGAGCACTGAGTGTTCGAACAACAACACAATTCTGAATCGACAGGGGAGGAAGAAGCGTGGGGACACACCACCATACGCTCCGAGATTTTGGTTGTATTCGTTGGGAGCACCATGCTAAGAAGGTTTGGTACTCCGGGACACTCTGGGATGGGACATTGTATTTCCACGAATGCCCTGGACACTATTTGCCGTGGTTATAGCGCCACAACTCGCTCTCTGTAACAGTATTCCTAATTCCAGTCCACGCTCACCAAGTCGTCATGGCCTAGTGGTTAGCATTTTTGCTTACCAATCCAAAGGACGGAGGATCGAACCCCGCCTCGAGCGACTTTGATTTTTCGTTCATATTCATCATTTCAAATTAATGTGTTCTTAACTTTCTCGTTGGGAGCAGATGGGCATCGAACGTAGAACCATTCGCTTACAAAGCGAACACCGTAACCAGTCAGCCACGGCCGCTCCCTAACTAGTAAAAATAGCACTTTTTAAACAAAAAACTGAATTTCAAGACTATTTTATCCTGATCAGCAAAACACTGCCTCCAAATTGCCTGTTCCATGATTGTGAGATGTTATTGTGCCTCCCACAATTGTGGAACACCTGAATTTAACTGATATTTTCACAAAAAAATTATAAGACTATTCATAAAAATATAACTGAGCTTCAGTTTCATTGGTTTGAGTGTGTGAAGTTATTATTTTGTGAGAAATATAGTCTCCAGGAGAGAATCAAAGTTTGTTTTCATCCGTAGGAAAAAAGTGTTTCGAATTTGTTGATTTCAAGGTTCAATGTTTCGCCTTCCTCACCTCACCGAGGAAAGGCTATAAAATCACTCGAAAAATTAAATTCCTGGACCCACCTTCACGTATACATATCGACTCAGAATAAAATTCTGAGCAAATGTCTGTGTATGTGGTGGGATGTCGATAAAAAATTGCACTGGATTATCTCGGCACTGGCTCAACCGATTTTGTCTGTTTCGGTCTCATTCCCATAAGTCGCTATTGAAAATTATTGAGTTTAGTTAAGTACTTTAAAAGTTATGCTGAAAAAACGATTTTAACAAAAGTCCGGAAGATTGTAAAAAGGGTTGTTTTTGTAAGAAAATGGAATACATTTTTAGAAAGGTATTAAAAAGACCTTTTCAACGAGTTCAAAAGATTAAAGATCTGACGAGTCTATCAAAAGTTATAAGCACTTAAGTGTTATTTAGGAACTTTTTTGAGGCCGGATCTCATATATTTCAATGAAAACCTTGTCCGAATCTATAATGCGACTTGTCATTGGATAGGTAATCAAAATACCTTTCCAACGAGTTCAATAGATTGCAGTTCTGACAACGCTATCAAAAGTTATAAGCACATAAGTGCCCTGAATTATGAAGATCTGACTACCCAATCTGATGGTATGAATATTGAATCAAGTTGATAGAACACTGAAAGATTCGCCCTTTTGTTTTTATTTTGGATATCATTACGGCATTACCCTCAAAATTTTAGGAAGGCACCAACTACCTAAGGGTGTATTAAGTAACGTTTTTCATCAGAAATTGGATTCTCAAAATACGTATTAATTAATTTTCTATTTTTTTGATTGGTTTTACGGAACTCAAAATGACATCTTTTGAGGCATAGTGTTTGGTGTGTGTGTGTGTGCAACCAACCAAACGGGACCACGCGGCCGCTTCTTACAAATTGAGTTGTTTCCATGTATTTTTTTAGATCTAAATTCTATACATGCAAATAACTCGCATAGGCATTTGGAAGGTGTTAAGCTCTGCCGAGCTTCGGTGACCCATTTCTACGCTGGCTAGCCGAGCGCGAGGTACTTCAGCTTTATCGACAAGCCCCGCCCTGAAGAACTTTTGCACCAATCGGGTTCAAACGTTATTTAGAACTTCCGAACCCTTGTCAAATGGACAAGGACCCAGCGCGTATATAGTTGGTAGTAACAGTATTCCTAATTCCTGTCATAGCTCACCAAGTCGCGATGGCTTAGTGGTTAGCATTTTAGCTTACCAATCCAAAGGACGGGGGATCGAACCCCGACTCGAGCGAGCGACTTTGATTTTTCGTTCATGTTCAGAGTTTCAAGATTTATATTTCCTATACTTTCTCGTTGGGAGCAGATGGGAATCGAACCCAGGACCATTCGCTTACAAAGCGAATACCGTAACCAGTCAGCCACGGCCGCTCCTATATTTTGAGGCATAGTGTTTGGTGGTGTAAAATCTGGTTCCAAAGATATAATTTTTTGAAGTAAACATTTATCGAGTTTTTGATAAAGTGCAACGATCAGAGATTATTTTTATGTTTGTGAAGGAAACTCAACTCCTCAATTTCCTGAACTTTTCCTGATTTTATCTCTGAGACTTTTTAAATTGGACAATTAGTTTTTGAGATACAACCTCACAAAGAATTCGAATCAATGAAAATTAGATTTTTAAGTTTCACCTAATTAGCCTGTAATTTTCAAGTTCAAGTGATATTCAATGTTAAAAAAAAAATATTTTTGTGAATTTTCCTGATCCTTCCAATACAAATAAATCTCAAATCAAACCATCCACATTAACGACCCCCGGGTCTTTTGTGGTCTCTATTGCAAGTTTCTGCTCGAACCTAGGAGTCCGAAGGCTTGAATGGGGAGAGCACCCAAACCTCTTTCTACTCCAAGGAACCTTCCACCCCAGTGTTTGAACTGACGACCTTTGGATTGCGAGTCCAACCGCCGCCAGCGATTCCACCGGAGTAGGCTTGGTTTGGTGTGTTGTTTGTACTTATGGCATGGAGACGACTCCTACACCTGGAATGACTTAACGGCCCAACAACCAAGGCCGGGACCGACATTTTACTTCCTCATCCGATGGAAGGTTGGAGCAGATGGGAATCGAACCCAGAATCATCCGCTTACAAAGCGGACAGCGTAACCATTCGGCCACGCACTGCTAAAATTTACAAATCAAGCTTAATTTTTGAAAAGGTCTACAAGACCGATTGTTTCGCTGGATTTTATTTGTATTTTTTTATTTGGCTCAAACTTTGTGGGGGCCTTTCCTAAGACCATAGAAGCTATTTTGTGTCATTGGTTCACCCGTACAAGTCTCCATACAATTTTCATATAAAATGATACATAAATATTTTTATTTTTTCATTAACATTTTTTTTCACAAAAACTCAATTTCCCAAAATGCTATATTTTTTTGATTTTCGAGATTTTTTTTGTATGTTTTAGGGGACAAAAATCCGCAACTTTTGAGCCATAGAAAAGTATGGTAAATTTCAATTTTTGCATTGAAAATCGAACCAATAGTTTTCGAGATATCGTCAGTTGAAAAATACAGTACCTATTCTTTTTGTATGACCAGCCCGCAAAATTGTATGAAGACTTTTATGGAAAAACTAATGGTGCAAAATTGCTTCTTATGACATAGGGAATGGACAAGGACAGGTTTGGAATATGGTGTGTAAGAAACGTATTTTTTACTTCAAATAGTAGGATTATCCCAAAATGTTGATTTTTTTTTAATATGGACATTTATTATAGATCTCATCTAATCTAATCTAACACAAACGCAGCCAGTCCGATGAAAGCATGCTGGAAAGTCTTGTGATAAGATTACGCCCCAAGCACTTTTCTTGTCAGTTTTAATAAATGCAGTTCATCCGAGCCCGTGTGGATCAATCGGACCGCGCACTGGACTCCAATCTAGAGGTCACCGGTTCGAATCCCGTGGCGGGCGCTCTAAAATTCTTTGTGTAAATATGGGGTATTCGGCGCCGTCGCTCCGTGCCATACTTTCATACACTTAGGAGCCCAGGGCGGCGAAGTTCTTGTAGATAAAAAGGAAGACACTAGTGGTTGGTACTAGCAACGGTGGCCGACAGCTATAAAGTCAACTTCGTTTTTTTTAGTACATCCGAGAATACCAGAACAAGTATTACAAAAATTAAAGCGGCCAGCCCTACTGCGTTGTGTTAACCGCAGAGAGGATTCTTCGAACGGATCACATTTCACAGAATCTACAGGGGAGGAAGTTCTTTTTTAAAAAGAATAAAAAAAAACGATTACACTTTATAGAGCGAAAGACTTAGTAGAAAATTCGAATGAGAATTTCGCTAGATACTCAAGCAGAAGACATTTATTATAGACATCCAAAATGCTGATGTTTAGAGGAAGTTTAATATTTCTTCGAAAAAATCAGCAGCTTCGAGAATTGATTCAGTTTAAACATGAAATAGAAACTATAAAAAGTAAAAAAAAAACTATTCTATAGGAAACCATATTACTTTTTTTTTTCTTTAATGCCTTTATTAGGTATTTTTTCTGGTATTATTTGTTCACATTTAGAGATATTTGTGTAAAAAATGTTCAAATTTCAAAAACGTATCAAAGCATAATGAAAAAATCTTATTCTTTAAATCCGACATCAACATTGATTTCATTACCAGTTTTTTCTTAAAAGCCATAACTACAATCAATCTAATTCAATGTCCTCATAATTGATGTCAAGTACAACTCAGCTTAGCTTGACAAATGATCACTGCATTAGGGTCTACACGAACCGATAATGGAGCAATTGTAACAATGTTTCTCCCCTCCCCCCAAAACTCCCACCAAGTCCACACCGCAATCTCTTCCTAATCGCCGGCCGTCAATTGATATCCAACTTAGCTTTGACCTTCGCTTCTAAGCGGGTCCAAATTGCCTTTAATTCGATCTGTGTGTGGGCACCGAATCTAATCAACAATCAAGTGTCGGCCAGTCGTGTGAAAAGGAGGAACCTTACCCAAAGTCAAAGATTCGTCGCCCAAATTCTGCTGGTCACCAGAAGTGTCACCTAAACGTCTGGACCGGGTCTGGCGGCGCACTATTGGGAAAGGTCGATTCGGAACTCGCGGCGTGGTCACCAGCAGAATACCCCTGAAGGTCAGCGGATTTGGTGACGACAAAAGATGCCGTTTGATTGAATTGTTTCACCGAAGGAATTCCTCGCGATGAAGGTTCGTCACGCGAGTCGCCGTAATCGCTCATGAGCGAACGCTCGACCAATCAGTGCGCTGTCAGATGGGTGCGATTGGTCGGAATTACGAAAGGGGCGGAGTTCGGTTCGGTTTTGTTTGTCTATTACAGTTCGTGTGTGCGCTCTCTTCGCTCGTTGATGCTACTGACGATGACGATGACGATGATTTTATGCTCTTTATGCTGTCGCTATGCTGAGGGGTGAGAGTGAGCATTTCGAAGCATTGGAAAGCATAGGGGGAGAGAGCATGTTGGAAGTCACGGCTCGACGAGAAGTTTAGTTATCGTTGCGCAGCTCGTCAGAACGGACGTGTTTTCTTGGGAACTCTGCACTGAGAGGTTGATCGAAAACGTTCAGATTAACTTGGTGGATATTACTGGTTTGGAGAGGATATTCCCGGGCACGAAGTCGGGCAGTGATGAGCATTTAATTGGATGATGGGTGGCGCAAGGATCGCGAACGTAGTGCTGGCAGTTGTACGAAAGACTTCAATGTTTGCGGAATTGTGAAGGTTCACGGGATGACGTGAGTGTGTGAAAAAGTTTGAATCGTTTGAGTCATAGAGCATTGAGTGAGGATTGATTTGTACGGCGAGCGAGCAAACAGTTTTGATCGAGCCAAGAGTGCAGAAAGGAACAACAACATAGTGGCGATTTCGGTTTGGTGGAATTGAATTAGGAAATTTAATTGAACTGTGGTGAACTGAGTGAAGTTTGTGCGAACTATACGGCAGTCAATTGAGAAGAGGAAATATTTTTCGATTAAGTTGGAGACTAGAAGCTGCTAAAATGGTGATTGTGTAAGTATTTTGAAAATTTAAAGAAGATCCTATGATCTATCTTCATAATTTATAGTAAATATAAAACTTCGGATTGGAAATGTTTATCGTACTTTAAAATTTATGATCAAACTAATTAAAATTTTCAAACATTTGTTGAGGAACACCAGAAAAGTATATTTTTTAAAATATATTGAGCGTTGGGAAACAAGAAATATTTCCTTACCTTAGCATGTTTTAACAGAATCAAAGCCTAAAATGTTTATTATTATTTTTTGCGATTCTTGGTTACGTTTTAACTGAATTGAAAGACCTGGATACATTTTTATATTGTTACGCTAAAATTTCAGAAACAGAAATTAGAAAAAATCATAAAAGTTTTTTCCCACAGTAGGTTTTGGTTGATGGTTTCCACTTTTTAAGCTAAGAATTGTTCTTATTGAAATGTAATATCTATATATATAAAAAATTTCGCAGTTTTGTTCGAACGCGAATCAGTTCAATACGGAGCGGCGGATCGAAGTGCTTTTTGTTGCGTTGGGTTCGTATAAGCCCACGGAAGGTTCATACGCTAACTAATTGACACTTTGGCCCCTCTGGAACCAATTCCGGTAAATCTGCAGATTGTATGGGAAAAGTTACGTAAAATCAAATTTTGATCACAGGAGGCTGAATAAGCGAACAAACGAAAAATGACAAAGCGAAGTTTGACGGGCTCAGCTTGTTTGGTATAGTTTGATTTGGTATATCATTATTTTTATTTATAATGTGTATTTCAATGTCTTCAAGTCAGAACTTGGACACAATTTTATAAGTTAGAAATATTCATTGAAAATCAACGAATTAGTATTATTTACCAAGCATATTTAAAAATTAATGTGTTTTGGATTATTGTCAACTCCATAATCATAAATCAAGAATTTAACAGCATATTTCTGATTTTTTTGTTTGATCTGATTTGTTAATAGATCAGAAAATGTAATAAATTTCTTAAAACCCTGTTTTTGTTCAAATCATGGATATGTTTTTATCTGTCTATGCATACTATTTGTAACTAAGTTTGAAGTCATGGTCAAGAGACACAAGCTGTAATGGCTTTTATTTAAAACAAACACAAAAGTTAATTTTAATCGATGAATACTGTTCTAAAATTACAGATCAGATATTTTGACTGAAGTGTTTTGTGATTGAAATTCAGTTAGAAATTCATTCGCATATTAATTATTATAAATTATTACATGTTATTTGAGTAAGCTTCAATTATTTTTTGCTTATTTTTAGATTTTTTTGAGGAATTGCCTAAAATTATCTGATATTTTTGATTACTTTTGAAAAAATTGTGATCAAAATCTTGAACAAAAATTCGTTAATAAAAGTTTCTTAAAATGTCTATTTATTTGAAAAAAATGTACCCTTTTTATATTATTATTGAAACACAATTTCTTGCATTCATTGATTCAGTCATTACTTCTTAAATTTTCCGTTTGATTTATTAAGCAATTATTGTTTTTTTATGGTTGTCATCATTTAAAGAATTCTCTATGATCTCTTGAAGTTTCTTTAGGTTGATGATTTTTTGAACTTTTGTTTGGAATTTCACCGATGCATGTTTTACAAAAACTTTGGAGTCTGTTTCAATTTTTTTAGCATTTCATAAAAATAAAATCAGCTTTTATTTTGATTTTATATTTTACTTATAAATGTAAATAGTTTTACATACACTTACAATAAAAAATCGAATCAATCGATTGAAATAATATTTTATAAGGCATATTTTGATTATGTTTGCGTATTTCAGCAAATAGATTTTGAATTTATTGAACATTTTAACCAAACCCCACTTCTTCTCCCTCCTCCAGCCAATCCAACATCATCACCTCCAACAGCTCCAGCCGAATCGGCCTCGAGTGGGACATCAACGACCCGAACGTGCCGCACATCGCCGACTGCGACCTGGACGACTTCAACGAGTGGTCCGACGGCCACTGCCGGTACGTGTACCGGCCGCTCGATGACCAGGCCAAACGGCACTCTTCCGGCTGGGCCATGCGAAACACCAACAACCACAACGTGGCGATCCTGAAGAAGAGCTGCCTCGGAGTGCTGGTCTGTTCGGTGCGGTGTGTTCTGCCAAATGGGGAGAAGATCACCCTGCGTCCGGCCATCTGCGACAAGGCCCGGCGGAAGCAGCAGGGCAAGACTTGCCCGAATCGGTTGTGCGTTGGGGGTGTGCTGGAGATTCAACCCTGTCGAGGTCACTGCGGCTATCCGGTGACGCACTTTTGGCGCCACACGCCGTCGGCGATCTTCTTCCAGGCCAAGGGCGTGCACGATCATCCGCGGCCGGAGTCCAAGTCTTCCGGCGAGACGCGGAAGATCCTGGGGATTGGCCGGCGGGAGCGCGTGCTGAAGGCGATCCAGACCAAGGTTACCAAGGTGGGTTTTGAGCGAAGAGTTTAACGGGTTGAACAGTGATTTAATGAGAGGTTTTCGTTGTATTCCACAGATTACCGGTGTAAAGCAGACCAAAAAAGTGACCAAACAGCTACTGGAGACTGGGAAGACGCTGCCGACGGGACAGCTGAATCGATTTGGCGCGGAGAACAGCTACAACATGACCTTCGCCAACAGTTACAAGAATCAGCAGTGCAACTACGCGACTTCGCCAACCAGTGCGACAGCCCAAGCCCATCAGTCAGCGACTACCCAAGACTACAACCAATCGTCGGCGTACTACTACGACAACTCCAGCTTCATCCACCCGGAGGAGATCTTCCAGCTGGATCAACCGATTAGACCAATCAACAAGTACCCGGCAAGCAGCAACGGCGGCAGTGCGACAAGCCTGCACATGCTGGGCAGCTCCCCTCCCACCGTCCTGGACATGGAGAGCGGAAACATCTACAAGAACAACGCGCTGACAAGCCCGACGGCCTCGACGGCAGACTACGGTCGCTACTTTGACTGCATCAAGTACGAAACGAGCAGTACGGACACGGACACCGCCAGCCTGACCAGCGGATCCAGCGTCTTTGACGACTTCTCGTACTACTCGAGCCCCCAAATTGACTACCATCACGGCGTCAACCACAACAACAACAACGTCGCAACCCTGCCCGACATGAACAAGATGAACCTGCGTCTGTGTGACGACATCAATTCGTTCTTTATTGGCCAATCGAGTTGCGTGACGCCGACCAAGCTCGTCGAGGGGGTCGTCGACGCAAATCAACCCTCGCTCGAGAGCTACTGCTACGAAGCGTACAGCAACTCTGCGTCCTCACCAAGCCAGACGGCGTCGTCAATGCTACCGCCGTACGGAACTTACGGCGAGCAAAGTTCCACCGGCGGGGATGCCCTCGTCCCAAGTGGAGAACCGTCAACGATGGGTGTCGACAGCAACTGGTGGAGCAGTGGTAATTACGCCACGTCGACGACAGCCTGGAATCAGATCGATACCGTCAATGGAGGCAGTCACCACCATCAGCAGCAGCAGCAACAGCAGCAGTACTATCTGATGGAACAGGCGGAATATCTGAGTTAAATGAACGGCGTGAACGACGGTGGGATCGGAGGGTGATTAAGACTTGACAAATTGTTGTTGAATTAAGGGAAGGAGCGAACCAAGTCAGGAGGAACCAAGAATTGCGATGTTATTTCGTGTTTATTTCGTTCATAATGCGCGCGCTCACTTACCATGGCTAATCAAACCATTAAGCCCCCGAGAAGAGGGGGGACTCATTAAGTTTCAACGTGAATTAATCAAACAGCACTGCTCGGTGTGTAGCAAAGACTTACCAGATAAATATGTTTTATTTTTACAACTATATTAGGACGCCACTTGGGTTTCTCAGTTTTACATTACACCAGGCAGTACAGGCTGAACGGTGGTTCAGCGTTTCACAAGACTACTCTGTAAGTGAACTCGTTTTCTCCAAATGTAATTAGAGGTTGCGAAACATGTGTTTTGTTGAACAATTCTAGTCATATGTATTTTAATAGTGAATAAAGATGTCATTAACTACGAGATGATTGTGCGTTTAATTTTGATGACAAATATAACAAGCAATGGTGCTCTCAATAATAATTAAATTACTAAGGCTACCAACTCTTGCTGAGCAAAAATCCGTACATTTTGCCGATATGACACCATGGTATAACAAAAATTGTCAAAGAATTATTTCGATAAATTTGGAATTTGCGAATTAAAAATATAAAACTGTGTCGTTTTTACAGCTGACAAATTTCACTTTGCTATCAGAGTGCTTACACAAAATAAACCGTGATTTGTAGAATCATTTAAAAATTTGCGAAATGTTATGTTTGTTTTAACGAACAATATCATTCTCAGTGTTTTCACGAAAACATTTCCAGAGTTTTTATTGAACAGGTTCTATAAACATGTGAACACAATAGCTTATAGGACCTTTAAAAAACTCTAGATTTGTTAACTCAAATTTTCCAAAGTTTTTACAAGCTTGTGAAAACCTTTGGAACTTTTATTGGCTAAATATGTTTTGTAAGTAATTTGAAAAGAACAATTAGGCTGGTACAAATTTTATTTAAAGTTTTTGTCTCCACCCCATTAAAGTTGGCCCGAAAAATCAGGGGGCAGATTTTTTTTTTCAAAAAACTTCAAAATTTCAATGGAAATAGAAGTGCAATCATCTGAAATTAATTTAAAATACATTCCCCTGCGTTTAGCATGTTTTGAAAATCTTTTGAATTTTTGAAAATTTTCAATATTTATCATCGCAAAATGTTTTTTTTTCTTAGCTAAAATTTTTGTTTTCGTCAAATCTTACATTTTTGAAAACTAATGATTGCAAAACAACTGAACTAGTGTAAAATGCAATTTAAAACACCTTTTCCATGCAACTGTTGAAAGTATGGCTTGTTATTTCAATATTTATATTTTTTATTTTATTTTTGCCCCCCCCCCCCCACTGCAGACAGCACTGCTCGGTGTGTTGCAAAGACTTACCAGATAAATATGTTTTATTTTTACAACTATATTAGGACGCCACTTGGGTTTCTCAGTTTCACATTACACCAGGCAGTACAGGCTGAACGGTGGTTCGGCGTTTCACAAGACTACTCTGTAAGTGAACTCGTTTTCTCCAAATGTAATTAGAGGTTGCGAAACATGTGTTTTGTTGAACAATTCTAGTCATATGTATTTTAATAGTGAATAAAGATGTCATTAACTACGAGATGATTGTGCGTTTAATTTTGATGATTTTTTCCGTGTATACGTCTAGCGCGAATGTTTACAGTCGTCGAAGGTGCTGATTTATTTTGTGCTTTTCGTGTGTTCCGATCAAGTTTTCTACCGTTTTTTCGCGTTGTGCGGTCCCGTCACGCTCGTCGTCAACCCGGAACGTGTTAGTGAGCCGGTTCCTGTGCCCTGGTTCCTGTTTGATACTATTACATTTTGCTCCATCGTGTGCCGCATCAAAACATCGTCGATTAGAGCATCACTACCGGCAGTGTCTAGTGGTCGCGGTTACACAAATTTTGTTGTTGATTTTTTTGCTATGGCTTCTGCCTGCGACTACTGCGCCAAGCAGGTGAAGGATGATGAGCCGTTCATCAAGTGTATGGGCTTTTGCGAAGGGGTCGTACACATGCGCTGTACCAAGACGGGCAGCCTGAAGATGAACACTTCGTTCCTGAAGATCGTCTACGAATGCACCAACCTGTTTTGGATGTGCGACGAGTGTTCGAAACTGATGAAGATCACTCGCTTCCGCACCGTAATGGAGTCGGTCGGCGATACGGTCAACAACATGCAGGAGGGTCAAGACCTCAAAAACGCCGAGCTGCGGGACCTGATCACCGAAAATGGGAAGCAACTGCTGCTGCTATCCAAGCGCGTCACCAGCTTATCAACAGCTAATCAGTCAGGTACGCCAAAACCTAAGCCAACACCGAAACGTACCCGTGGCTCCGATCCTGTTCCATCAAAGCCTCTGGTGTTTGGGACGAATGCGCTTGCCAACGCAAGCATCACTTGCGTCCCCCCAGAAGAAAAACTGTTCCGGCTGTACGTGACGCGCTTCGCTAACCACACAACGGCCTTGCAAGTGGAGGAACTAGTGAAGAATGCTATCGGTCAGAACGAACTGGTTCAAGTGACTGCGTTGGTTAAAAAAGGCGTTGATCCGCTCAGTTTGCCGTTCATCTCGTTCAAAGTCGGGGTGAATATCGCACACAAGGAGGCCATCTCAAATCCAGCCATCTGGCCAGGGAACTGCGGCTTCAGGGAGTTCGAGGACCTGCAACGCAAGACTTCCTCGCCGCAGAGCAGTGGAGATGGACAACGGGCAAAAAAGCCAATGCTTTCTTTCGCAGTTCTACCGGCCATTGTTACACCGTCGGGTTCAACCCTGGGCAGCCCAAATCCCATCGGCCGCGACAACGAACCGTTCCTGACCCCGCGCTCGGGGAACTCGGAAAGCGATTTGGCAGCAATGGAACACTAGTAACCATCGCCAGCTGCTGTAGGACATCGGGATGCGCGACCCAAAGTACCGAGGAAGCCCCGACTCTCTCCGGCACAGTCGCGCAGTCCGCAGCCAGCGCTCATCTTAGCCATCCCGATCCTGCTGTCGGAAGTAGAGTCGGGGTCTTCCGGTCGTCACCGTCAGGCAAGTACGCACACCGTTTGAACCGCTCTCTCCCTGATGCCTTTTCGGCTTTCAGCGTCACTCCTTCAAGCTGCTTGAGCAGTCCCCATCCCGTCGGCGACTCACGATCTGCTGCATCACTGCTGCCATCGGCCTGCTGGACATCGGGATGCACGACCCAAAGTACTGAGGAAGCCCCGATTCTCTCCGACGCAGTCGCGCAGTTCGCAGCCAGCGCTCATCTTAGCCATCCCGATCCTGCTGTCGGAAGTAGAGTCGGGGTCTTCCGGTCGTCACCGTCAGGCAAGTACGCACACCGTTTGAACCGCTCTCTCCCTGATGCCTTTTCGGCTTTCAGCGTCACTCCTTCAAGCTGCTTGAGCAGTCCCCATCCCGTCGGCGACTCACGATCTGCTGCATCACTGCTGCCATCGGCCTGCTGGACATCGGGATGCACGACCCAAAGTATTGAGGAAGCCCCGATTCTCTCCGACGCAGTCGCGCAGTTCGCAGCCAGCGCTCATCTTAGCCATCCCGATCCTGCTGTCGGAAGTAGAGTCGGGGTCTTCCGGTCGTCACCGTCAGGCAAGTACGCACACCGTTTGAACCGCTCTCTCCCTGATGCCTTTTCGGCTTTCAGCGTCACTCCTTCAAGCTGCTTGAGCAGTCCCCATCCCGTCGGCGACTCACGATCTGCTGCATCACTGCTGCCATCGGCCTGCTGGACATCGGGATGCACGACCCAAAGTACTGAGGAAGCCCCGATTCTCTCCGACGCAGTCGCGCAGTCCGCAGCCAGCGCTCATCTTAGCCATCCCGAACCTGCTGTCGGAAGTAGAGTCGGGGTCTTCCGGTCGTCACCGTTAGGCAAGTACTCGCACCATTCGAGCTCTGCCTTCCCTGATGACTGTTCCGTTTCCAGAACTATTCCGGAAAGCTGTTCAATCCTTCACTCGAACGTCTCAGTCCCACCTGCACCTGCCCGTCAAGTTCCCGGTATCGCCGCTAGACGCCAATCGCCGCGACTGCCGTGTAACGATTTACTCAACATATACTACCAGAACGTCGGAGGCATGAACACACGGGCTCTCGAGTACCGTCTCGCGTGCTCCGCTATCTCTTACGACGTAATCGCGGTGACGGAAACCTGGTTAAAGAACAACACGCTATCGAGTCAAGTCTTCGGCAACGGGTACGAGGTCTTCAGATGTGATCGCGAGCAGTCTATCAACAGCCAGAAGAAAGACGGTGGGGGAGTAGCTATCGCAGTCCGGCAGGGACTCAACGCGCGAATCGTTTCATCGGACGAGTGGAAGTGCGTTGAGCAAGTTTGGGTCGCCATCGATCTTGCTGACCATACCGTCTACATCTGCGTTGTGTACATCCCTCCCGACCAAACCAACAACGCAAGCGTATTTGAAATCAACTCGTCTTCGGTTTCAACAGTCTCTTCAATGGCACGTCCCTACGATGAGCTAGTAATTCTCGGCGACTTCAACTTGCCCAGACTGATATGGCGGCCAAGCCGGGATGGTTTCCTGTATGCTGATCCCGAACTCTCAACCCAGACCTTGCACGTAACAGAGTTCCTAGACAACTATAGCAGCGCACTTCTGCAGCAGATCAACCAGTTCCCGAACGAAAACAATGTGCTGTTAGACCTTTGTTTCGTCAGCTGCCCAGATATTGCACCCCCGATAGCCATCGCCCCGGCACCGCTAGTCAAGGATGTCCGGCACCATCCACCGCTGCACCTATCTTTGCCTGTCCATTTAGCCAGCGAATTTACGCCCATTGTTTGTGCAGTCCGCTATGACTATCGCAAATCCGACGTTCCCAGCATGCTAGAACTACTTCGGAGCATTGACTGGGAGAACACACTTGACAAGGACAATCTTGACGATGCTGTGCAGACCTTCACCAATATTATCGGCTATGTCATCGACAGACACGTCCCGAAGAAACCAGTTACGAACGCCCGTGTTCCATGGCAAACCAGCGAACTTAGGAGAGTCAAGGCTGCTAAGAGGTCGGCACTGAAAAAGTACTCAAAACATCGAACGTTACCATTGCACAACTACTACGTGCGACTCAACAGCTGCTACAAAAGGATGAGCAAACAGTGTCATGCCGATCACGAAGTACGTACCCAGAAGAAGCTTAAGTCCAATCCGAAAGGATTCTGGAAGTACATCAATGAGCAGCGGAAGGAAATCGG
Source organism: Culex pipiens pallens (assembly GCF_016801865.2). Lineage (NCBI taxonomy): Eukaryota > Metazoa > Arthropoda > Insecta > Diptera > Culicidae > Culex > Culex pipiens. The sequence continues at coordinate 106,381,586 of NC_068938.1, forward strand.
GTTGCCGTCGTCGATGTTCCTTGGCGACAAGACAGCTTCGAATACGGAGGACATCTGCCAGCTGTTTGCCGCAAAATTTTCGAGCATGTTCACACAAGAAGATCTGTCACAACAACAAATCACCGCTGCTGCCAACAATGTCCTTCCAAACGGGCTGGCCCTGAACCGCATCACAATCGATCGCTCGCAGATTCTGGAAGCCGCAACCAAACTGAAGTCATCCAACACTGCAGGTCCGGACGGAGTTCCATCGATCGTCCTGAAAAAATGTATCGACGGGCTTCTAGATCCTCTCGCACATCTCTTCAGTCTGTCCCTCTCCACCGGCTCCTTCCCAAAACTCTGGAAGCACGCATATATGTTTCCGGTGCACAAGAAAGGGGACAAACGGAACGCAGACAACTATCGCGGGATTTCAGCACTGTGCGCCACTTCGAAACTCTTCGAGCTGGCGGTCATGGATCCGGTGTTTTTCTTCTGCAAGAACCTTATCAGCGACGACCAGCACGGTTTTATGCCTTCGCGGTCAACCACGACGAATCTGCTCACTTTTACGACATTCGTGACCGATAGTTTCACCGCCAAATCGCAGACCGACGCGGTGTATACCGACCTGTCGGCCGCATTTGACAAGCTGAACCATTCTATTGCAATCGCAAAGCTGGAAAGAATGGGAATCGGTGGGGTTCTCCTGCGTTGGTTTCAATCCTATCTAACCGGCCGGAAAATTAGCGTCAAGATCGGTGATTGGCTGTCCGCTGTCTTCGAAGCCTTTTCGGGAATTGCACAAGGCAGTCACTTGGGACCACTTGTATTCCTGCTGTACTACAACGACTGTAACCATTCTATCTCGGTTCCACGCCTGTCGTACGCGGACGACATGAAAATCTACTGCCGGATTGACAATGCATCTGATGCTCAAGTTCTCCAACAACAGCTGATCAACTTCGCGGAATGGTGCAAAATTAACCGAATGGTCGTTAATCCAACCAAATGCTCCGTTATCTCTTTTTCCAGAAAACGTAACCCGATTAAGTTCGAGTACCAGATTTGCGGCACTTCAATTCCTCGTGAGAACTGCGTTAAGGACCTGGGTGTGCTCCTCGACACGGAGCTGACATACAAGCAGCACATCTCCTACATCGTCTCCAAAGCATCGCGGCAACTTGGTTTTGTCTTCCGTACAGCCAAAAACTTTACTGACATCTACTGTTTGAAGGCACTTTATTGTGCGTTGGTCCGTTCCACACTAGAATACTGCTGTTCTGTGTGGAGTCCGTACTACGAGAACAGCGTAGCGCGAATCGAGAGTGTGCAGCGAAGGTTCATCCGATATGCCCTTCGATCTCTACCCTGGCGGGATCCCTTCCGACTGCCCAGCTACGAAAGTCGCTGTGAGCTGATCAACCTGGACACGCTAGCAGTACGACGAAATGTGTGCCGATCACTCCTAGTTGCCGACGTTTTGACCTCGAGAGTGCAGTGTCCGGCCATTCTCCGTGGATTGAACATTTTCGCCCCCATTCGGACTTTTCGGAACTCCCCATTCCTACGTGTCCCTATCCGTCAAACAAATTATGCAATGTACAGTGCACTGACAGGGCTACACCGGGCGTTTAATTTTGTCGCTTCTTTGTTCGATTTTAACTTGTCTCGTGATGTTATCAAAAGGAAATTCTTGTTGTTCTTTAGACGTTAATTTATGTATTAGTTTGTAAGGTAAAACACCATTGGGGCCCGAGCCTGTTGGTGTCCAAATAAAAAAAAAAAAATAAAAAAAAAAAAAAAATAAATAAAAATAAATAACAAGCAATGGTGCTCTCAATAATAATTACTAGGGTTAGTGAAATTTCACGATTTCGCGGACAGCGTGAAATCCGCGAAATTCGGCTTTTTCCGCGAAATCCCGTGAAATTTTATGTTTGTGTGAAAATGTAACGATTTTTCATGAAATAACTTATCAAACTTAAAAAGGAATAAAAATAATGTTATGAACTACTGTAGAATTAAGCGAGTGAATACCCTGGTTTTACTACTAATATACACCCAGAACTGGGCATCGGCATACGAAAGGATAAAGAGCACGATTCGGTAGTAAAATGGTACTGTGTGCAGACGGAGAGGATAAATCCCGAAATTACCGAGAGTACTTCACTCATGGGTTCATCTTCAAAAAAAGTTCATCTATCAAAAAAAAAAGTACCGGTACCGAGACTCGAATCCAAGACCTTCGGCATATTGAATCGTGCCATGACCATGGTTCGGTGACTAAATGGCTTTCATTTGTCCATATAAGCCACTCAATAGGATGAACTGTTTCAATGAACGAATGAACACGCGAGAGGACTATACTCTCGTAAAATAGCACTTTCCTCACGTTTTTTTTCGTGAGGACTATCCCCTCGTTCTTTAACTTTTGGTGTAGGGTTAATGATTTTTGACGGTTTCGTATACGGCTTGAAATTCGTGAAATTTATCAATTTTCTCACAATGCATTTTGCATTGAATGCAAATATGGGCAAAAAAAATAAAAAATATAAATATTGAAATAACAAGCCATAATTTCAACATTTGCATGGAAAAAGTGTTTTAAAATGCATTTTACACTAGTTCAGTTGTTTTGCAATCATTAGTTTTCAAAAAATGTAAGATTTGACGAAAACAAAAAAATTTAGCAAAAAAAAAAACATTTTGCGATAACACACATCGAAAATTTTCAAAAATTCGAAAGATTTTTAAATCAACCCAAACATTTTTAAAATGATCTCAAACATTCTAAAAATGGAATGAAAAACGCAGGGGAATGAATTTTAAATTTATTTCAGCTGATCCATTGAAATTTTTAAGTTCTTCAAAAAAAATATTTTTTTTGTCCCCTGATTTTTCGGGCCAACTTCGAAGGGAGGGGGAAGGGGGGGGAGGCAAAAACTTTTAATAAAATTTGTACCAGCCTAACAACTTAATAAATATTTCATCCAAAATGAAAAGAAATTAAAAAGGATGATTATATATGTGTGTCAAGTTGATATGAACCATTTGAAGAAATGTTGAGATTTTTGAGTTTTTTTAGAAACTAACAAAATTTAGTAATATTTTCATTCGCTGTATTAAAAATTTTAGTGCTATTTTATTTGAAAGGTATAGTTTTGAAAGAAATTAAAAGAATCAAGCTTTGTTTTATTCAAAATAAAATTAAGAGTACTTTTTATCTTTGGAATCATTTTTTAAAAATATAACAAATCTGTTTTGGGCCTGGTTAATTTTAACGATATTTGTTTATTTGGGTGGATGATTCCCTTGAAAGTTAAAAAATACTCCTTTTTTGTTTTCTCTTCTCATTTAGAATAAAAATTTCGATTTTGTTAAAAATTATATTATTTTTGCAAAATGTTTATAAATTTAGTTTTTGACAAATGAGCTAAAACCCTAAAAAAATATGTTTAATGGGCTAAATGACGCAGAAAATTCAATTTATTTTACTCATTTTGACTGGACAAATCTAGCTTTGATATGAAATTCAATAAAATGTGAAATGATATAACAGAAGCAAATTAACGAAAACATTTGAGCTTTGTTAGTCGAATATTAAAAGAGCAGTTCAGTAAATGAGAATACGCGTGCCCTACATTTTGTTTCAAAATATATATATATAAAGCCCATCCAATAACCAGGAGGATTTTTATTTTAATTGGAAGAATTTTTTTGTCGCATTCAAATTTAGTAAAGCTTTTTTTTACATAATAATACACAATGAAGCATAAAAAGTAGTTTCTGTGATTTAAACATAGGAATTTCAGATTTATTTTAACATTTTTCAAGTTCCGCGAAATTTGCGTGAAATTTGGTGTTTTGAAATTGAGGTCCCCGTGAAATTTGCAATTTTTGAGCGTGAAAAATCACTAAGCCTAATAATTACTAAGGCTACCAACTCTTGCTGAGCAAAAATCCGTACATTTTGCCGATATGACACCATGGTATAACAAAAATTGTCAAAGAATTATTTCGATAAATTTGGAATTTGCGAATTAAAAATATAAAACTGTGTCGTTTTTACAGCTGACAAATTTCACTTTGCTATCAGAGTGCTTACACAAAATAAACCGTGATTTGTAGAATCATTTAAAAATTTGCGAAATGTTATGTTTGTTTTAACGAACAATATCATTCTCAGTGTTTTCACGAAAACATTTCCAGAGTTTTTATTGAACAGGTTCTATAAACATGTGAACACAATAGCTTATAGGACCTTTAAAAAACTCTAGATTTGTTAACTCAAATTTTCCAAAGTTTTTACAAGCTTGTGGAAATCTTTGGAACTTTTATTGGCTAAATATGTTTTGTAAGTAATTTGAAAAGAACAATTAGGCTGGTACAAATTTTATTTAAAGTTTTTGTCTCCACCCCATTAAAGTTGGCCCGAAAAATCAGGGGGCAGATTTTTTTTTTCAAAAAACTTCAAAATTTCAATGGAAATAGAAGTGCAATCATCTGAAATTAATTTAAAATACATTCCCCTGCGTTTAGCATGTTTTGAAAATCTTTTGAATTTTTGAAAATTTTCAATATTTATCATCGCAAAATGTTTTTTTTTCTTAGCTAAAATTTTTGTTTTCATCAAATCTTACATTTTTGAAAACTAATGATTGCAAAACAACTGAACTAGTGTAAAATGCAATTTAAAACATCTTTTCCATGCAACTGTTGAAAGTATGGCTTGTTATTTCAATATTTATATTTTTTATTTTATTTTTGCCCCCCCCCCCACTGCAGACAGCACTGCTCGGTGTGTTGCAAAGACTTACCAGATAAATATGTTTTATTTTTACAACTATATTAGGACGCCACTTGGGTTTCTCAGTTTCACATTACACCAGGCAGTACAGGCTGAACGGTGGTTCGGCGTTTCACAAGACTACTCTGTAAGTGAACTCGTTTTCTCCAAATGTAATTAGAGGTTGCGAAACATGTGTTTTGTTGAACAATTCTAGTCATATGTATTTTAATAGTGAATAAAGATGTCATTAACTACGAGATGATGATGCGTTTCATTTTGATGACAAATATAACAAGCATTGGTGTCATATCTCAGTAATAATTACTCATATTTACTTATCCTTTTCACGATATTTTTCGATAATAAATAATTTAATAATTTATCGCGTTATTTATGTGATATTTCAATATCTAAAAAACAATCAACAAACCTAATACACACACATAACCACACATAGATATTTGTTCAGTTTTCGATCCTAAGTTGATACATATATACACAAAGTAAAAAAAATCATGGTAAAATTTCATCTGAAAAGGAGTACATCTTTTATGTCAGATAAAAGCTTTAATTTTACCTCTAATAATGTGTAAATTTACATCTGGCAGACGCTAGGAAAAAATATCTGTAATCCCAAAAAAGTATCCAACCGGCGATAGTTATATCTAGCATACTAAGTCCGCGCCCCATCCCGCACGGCCATCTCGCCGCTGAGCAATTCCAGCTCAAATCAGGAATTTTTTTGGTACTTTTGTACCCGACCCTCTCCGATTTTAATGAAACTTTGTAGACATGTTATCCTAAACCTATATAAGCCATTTTTGTATATATGGAGCCAATTGTACTCGAAAATGACATTTGAGAAGGGCGCAAATTATTTTGATATTTTTGTATTCTGTAATTTAAAAAAGACTGTATCTCGAAGCCGTTGCATCGTACCAAAAAGTGGCCAAAAACAAACTTGTAGGAAATTGGACGGGCTTTCTAAAAAAAATACACTGAAAGAAAAATACACGCCACTTTTATGGGATTTTTATATTTTTATGTTTAAAAGTTAAATTTTAAGGTGAAGTCACGATTTTTTTTCGTTCAAAATTTTTGAGGAAATAGCCTAAAATGTTACAAAAAGACTCACGAAAAATGCAGGATGGTATGTCTCTCCTAAAAAAATACAAAAATTATTTACTAAAACTGTTTTTTTGAAAATTGGTCTAAACGTCAAAATTTTCAAAAACCGATAGTGGGAATCAATTTTCCAGACAATTTTACATAAAAGTCTCCATATTGACCATTGTCCTAAGTCCAATCCTTGCGAAGTTACAGCGGTTTAAAAAATAAAAATGTTGAAAAAACAGCTTTTTTGGTGGTTTTTGGCATTTTCTATATGACATACTTGATTTTTCAGTCTAAAAAATATTTTTACCGGAAAGCTCGTCCAATTTCCCATAAGTTTGCCTTTGACAGCTTTTCAATTTGACTCGTTTTAATATTTACGTAAGATGATCTACTATCCAGATTTCTACCACACTGAAAAAAATATTCTGTTTTCAGGTATGAGCAATGTAATTAAGCTTATATCTGTAAGCCCATGCATCCAATTGAATAGTTATCAAAGGCAAACTTATGGGAAATTGGACGAGCTTTCTGGTAAAAATATTTTCGAGACTGAAAAATCAAGTCTGTCATATGGAAAAATGTCAAAAACCACCAAAAAAGCTGTTTTTTCAACATTTTTATTTTTAAAACCGCTGTAACTTCGCACGGATTGGACTTAGGATAATGGTCAATATGGAGACATTTATGTAAAATTGTCTGAAGAATCGATTCCCACTATCGGGTTTTGAAAATTTTGACGTTTAGACCACTTTTCAAAAAAACAGTTTTAGTAAATGATTTTTGTATTTTTTTAGGAGAGACATACCATGCTGCATTTTTCGTGGGTCTTTTTGTAACATTTTAGGCTATTTCCTCAAAAATTTTGAACGAAAAAAAATCATGACTTACCTTAAAATTTAATTTTAAAAAATAAAAATTTAAAAATCCCATAGAAGTGGCGTGTATTTTTCTTTCAGTGTATTTTTTTTAGAAAGCCCGTCCAATTTCCTACAAGTTTGTCTTTGACCACTTTTTGATGCGATGCAACGGCTTCGAGATACAGTCATTTTTAAATTACAGAATACAAAAATATCAAAATAATTTACGCTTTTCTCAAATGTAATTTTCGAGTACAATTGGCTCCATATATCCAAATGGCTTATATAGGCCTAGGATAACATGTCTACAAAGTTTCATTGAAATCGGAGAGGGTCGGGTACAAAAGTACCGTAATCTGGAGTGAATCGGGACTACAGTCTGAATAGGGACAGCAGTTTTTAGAGCACTTGAAGCTTTTAAATTTGGAAATGGATATATACATTTTGTTGGCCTGAGTCTGTTCTAACCGAAACCAACCAGAAAAATCAAAATATTGTGCTCCAACATGGTTAAAACTGCTGTCTCAATTCGCCCCATGTGTCCCGATTGACCCCAGTTTACGGTACCAGAAAAATTCCTGATTTGAGCTGGAATTGCTCCGCTGTGAAAACTGGACGATCAAAGCCAATGTAGCTCTATGTGTTCCGTGCATTGTATACTGTATTTACTGCATATAGGGTACATATACGATTTACGAGATACGAAGAGGTAAATTGGCTTTGATAGTCCAGTTTTCACAGCGGCGAGTTGGCCGTGCGGGATGGGGCGCGGACTTAGTAAGCTAGATATAACTATCGCCGGTTTGATATTTTTTTGGGATTACATATATTTTTTCCTAGCGTCTGCCAGATGTAAATTTACACATTATTAGAGGTCAAATTAAAGCTTTTTTCTGACATAAAAGATGTACTCCTTTTCAGATGAAATTTTACCATGATTTTTTTTACTGTGCATGTCCTTCAAGCTGTTAATAAAAAGTTCATTTTTAGATTAGAATTATAGCCTTACCTCAGTGAAGAAGGCAAAATTATATCAAAACCTTTTAAAAAAGTGGAAATTTTAAAAGCTGTTTTTTTTAAATTATTGGTACAATTTCTTCGAAACTTTTCTTAGTGTCATTAAATTAAGAAATTTTGGAGAAAGGCACTATTTATTTCAGGAAATTGGGTATATCTCTGCTTATATTGAACCAAAACTGATACTTTTTTATGGAACTTGTTCAGAAAACTGTTCTCTACAATGTGATTGATTCTAAAATGTTTTTAAATTTAATAGTGTGATGTGGCAGAGGATTGAAAAAATAATGTTTGGAACCTATTGGGTAATAAACAGCTTATTTATTAAATAATCTATGTTTTGCATTGTTTGATGCTCAAATTCGTATCAGGGCAATTTGTATCTGTAGTTTCATGACAAATTGTACAAAGAAAAGATTTACTTTCGGTCGTATCGGGGTTTCCAGCTTGGATTTTGGGGTTATTTCATAGAAAGCTAGAAATCTGGTGAATTTGGTTCGATTTTATTTTTTGGTGGAGGTCAAATATTGGTCAAATATAGTTAGTTAGAGTCCCCAAGGCATATTCATAAGAAATTTGAGTGATATCAACATGAATGTACCGATTTTCTGTGATTTTTTTGAACAAATATCCCATATAATCGAAAAATAATCTTCAAAAAAAAAAGTGGCTCTAGACCCCCCGACGAAATATTTCGCTGGACCCCGCAAAATGTCGGGAAAGAGCCCTTCTTTCACGGTGCCAAATATCAGACATACCGAATTTTTTATCATTCGATTGTTCTAAAAAACAAACCGTGATGGTCACTTAGATTTAGATCATAAATCATAATTTAACGAAAATCTGCATGTTTTGTACATTTAGAACAATGCTTTTATTGTTTTTGAAAAATATTGAAAATAGTGCCGGATTCAAGTAATAGAATTACTTCTTTTGCATTTATAGAAACAAATTTTTAGGAAAGATGTAGAATAGAAAATGCTCATTTCTTCAAACATATGTGAAGTGACTTGAACAAAAGCAAGTCTACGATTTCTTCCAGATCATATCAAGAAAATATTGAACAACAAAAGGAAAACTATCCACAATTACCCCGCATTCACTCATTGTTCCGACCAGACCTCGGGCACGGTCACGGCCACTAACCCAGAACGGATCGCCTCTTGAAGTTATTGTTGCACAAAGGCCCTCTCAAGTACACGTACTCGATCCCGGTTAAAGTCCCAGCCCACAGTCGGTCAGACCTCGGACGACACATCCCGTGTGGGTTCGAATCCTCTTGAACCGTGCCAACAATAGGACTTTTTCCCGGTCCAAAACGGAAGCTGAGCCGTGAGGAGTGAGAGAAGTTAGAGGAAATCTCCAATTTGCTACTTTCGAGAGGATGTCGGCGAGGGGTCGTCGACAAACACGCACATTATATTGTCCTTAAAACCATAAGTTTATTGTAGGCTTGAATTAGGGGACTAGGGCCAACGGCCAACGGAGGAAAGTCACCGAGGTTTTGTTTCTTCCCTGGGTAGCGGTTTGAAGGGTCTCAACCACCACCGGAGGACGGAGGACTGAAACCGAAAAAAATAGAGAAGCTAAACGACTGTGACGATAGGTTGCATACTGTTTGAAAAGTATACTCTTGTGTTTCTAAATCACAGTGTGGTCCTGGAGATTTTTATTGCAGATAATAATTTGTTATTGCGAATGCACCTTTGGTCCTCTTGTAACGGTCTGACAAAAGTATGTGTGTGGAAAATTGCCCATTGTGTGTTTGGAGTGCTCTAAACTGCAGTTTGTGCGTAGTTGAATTGCGTTTTTGAAGTTTTTCTCAAAATTGATGCCGCAAAAAGTTAAAAATAGTTGTTCAGCAAGAGTAGTACATTAATTTTTGTATGCAAATCATTGTAAAACTAAATTTCGTGCTGAAAAAATCATCATTCAAAATCATCTTGCATTGACTATACTTTTTTTTAAACTCCGGATACACCAGCTGAATAAGATTTTTGCCAGTAAAATTATGTTATTTAATTGCATTTTTTCTAGGGCAATATGTTGTGGAAATTTTTATTCTCTGATTTCTTCTACAACTATTTAAATAAGTAATAAGAATATGTTTAAATTTAAACTACTTCTTCTGAAGCAATTAATAGAACTCAATTCGAAATCCCTTCTAAATTTAAGGTTACCCGAGCAGACGGAAATAACTTGGGAATAACATTTTTAGATATTTGAAAATACTAGGCCAATAACATTTTATGTTATTTATAACAGGATTTGTTATTCGTCGTTATGATTTTTTTTGTTATTGGATTGTTATCGTAATAACAAACTAATAACATTTTAAGTTATTCTTCGAACAAATCTTTGTTATTATTTTTTGTTATTTTAACAACTAATACGATCATCCCAATAACATTTGGAGGTATTCTTCCATAAAAAAATATGTTATTTCAAAGTTGTTTTGGCTGTCAACCAATATCAGACACAACAAATTTTGTTAAGATAACATAAACTGTTATTAAACCCTTATGCAAAAATGGATTTTTCAAGAAGATTCCATAACACTTTCTGTTATTTTAACAGTATTTGTTATTGAAATGGCCTGAATTTTGTTATTACCGTCTGCCCAGGATATAGTAAACAAATAGGTACCGTCAGTGGGGTTGACATTGGGTCTGGGGGGTGAGATCGGGTCAAAGTAATTTTTTATAGATTTTACCATGTCTCAGGTTTTTCTCAATAAAATGGAATTCTGTTAACCATCTACTGCTCAAATTTTTTTTTCGAATATGTTTACTTTTCCCCTGGGTGCTGAATAGACAGAATGCGTAACGTGATTTTCGAAAGCTCCCCATTGCTCCCCACTAATACAACAGCACTACAGTTGTAAACATAAACAAAGTAGAAGGCTATGTTCAAGCTCAAGCGTGACATATTTTTTGTTGCTGAAGTGAATTGTTTTGAAACATTTTAGACCTGTTGATGTTGATGTTTTTGATGAAAAATTTAGTGCATCCCACTTTTTTCTTTGTATACTAAACGATGGACGGCCAAAAGAGGCCTCCACGTGATGAAAAATTGTGTCAAAAGTGGGTGGAATTTCATGAATCAGAAGAGCAACCGAATGGAAGTTCCGAGATTATGTATCTTTGATGTGCAGTGATAATATCGGAGTAAGATTATCCAATATTATTTGGCAGGTACCATTCATAGTTATTGATAATTCGTCGCTAACATTTCAAAAATGTTAGCAACGAATCATTCCAATCTCGATTTCAACCCTCTTCTTAAGATGTTTTGACTTCGAATACCTTAATAGCTCGACGCCATCGACTTTTTTTTATTCCTGACAGAATAAATTATAGATCGATTACAATACTTGCCAATTCTTGGTATTATTTTTCAAACAGTAAATTGGTTCCGCTTTGACAGTTCTAAATTGAGGCCGCTTTGCGGACAACTATTCTGCACCCAGCTTTTCCCATGTTCAGGAGGTCATTTTGAGCAACTTTTGTTCTACGAAAAACTTTACTTCTCTTGTTTTATGTTATTCTTGTTTTATTTTTAGTATTTTAATTTGCATTTATCTTGTTTAGTTCATGTTTGTTTTTGGTAGTATTTGGCCTATTCTACCACCTAATATAATTACATTTTGCCTATCTATTTTTTTCACGTTTTAACAGTCACTTTTTCAATTTTTTGCATGTTTTTCACATTTTCTGCTATAGAATGGCATCATCATCATTTAAATTGCAAAAGAAATGCGTAGAGGCATAGTCTGGGATACTACAAAAATTACTGCTGACTTCTTCTTACTGAAAATATAGGAAATGTTAATATAAAACACAGCCAAAGTTGACCCCTAAAAAAATGACATTTTTTAAAACATTGGCAAAGTCACATAAAACAAGTTAAACTTCCAACCCTGAAATTTTCTAAAATTTTAAGAGTAAAAATCGGAAGAGGAAATCGGTAGGAAAATTGATTTTTGGCGATTTTTTTAGATCGAAGCCCGTCTAAAGGCGGGGTTAGGTTGTAGAGGGTTAAAGGGGTTGTGCAGGGGACATTTTAAGATGACTTCGCTGAAAAAATCTCGTTCCAAGAACAAATCCTGTTATTTTGGCAGGTGTATAAATTTGAGGTACGTTTTTGGCCAATGTCACCCCCTCTAAGGGATGAGATTGGGTCAATTTTCAAACTATTGGCATTTAAGGTAGTGTTCATCAAAATCCACCATAATTTGAGAAAATGTTAGTAAACTAGTAAACGGTGGGTAAGAAGGGGATTATTATGCAACTTGCATGCACCTCGGAAATTCCTCCTGGAGGTTGTTGGGGAGACTATTCTGAGTCAGAAAAATCGATTTCCAAAATATTCTGTCGGTGAAAACTGATTTTATCTCGATTTGAAGTTAAAAAATCTAATATTTCACCTAAAACCTCAAAAATACGTCTAAAATCTCGGTCTAACTCTGGACAAAGATGTAGATTTTCATCAAAATATCAATTCTTAGTTCCCAAAACATATTCTTGACATAGTACACCTTAAATCGGTCCATTACTTGAGTCCCAGCGTCATGAGAAGGTGTAAAATAGTGTTTTTTCTTAAAATATATTGCTCTGGTAAATAAACTGTCATGTCTGAATTCAAAACTAATGTTGTAGCATTGTTACAAACAAAATGAAGAACAATTTTGCAGAAAAAAGAATGAAATTTTATCCATTTTCAGTAAAGTTATGTCCATTTTAGTGGGAAAATTGTTGCCAATTTTCAAAATTCTTCGATATTTAACTCATTCCTGTTATTAACAGCTACTACGATCATACTCAGTAGGATGTAACAAAAATTACTTTTTGGTGGGCATTCAGGGGCTGGTTCCGGTGGGCATACTGAGCTCAAATCTCAAATATGAGCTTGATTGAACTTAATAGGAGCTGTCGCTTTGCATTTTAATTTTAAATGTGATTTAACCAATAAAAAACATGGATTTTCAAAATGTAGATTTTTAGGCACTTTAGCCACTAAAGCATTTATCTTCAACATCATTGGCATGTAGGACAGATCCTTGCGCATGTTTTGGTATATATAACATTGAATTGAAGCACTCTGGAGCTCAGGCCTTCAATGTTTTGATTTTTTTTCAAAAAACGGCTCAGCAGAAAAGATAGGCGACGCGCCATTTCATTTTGCTCAAAACTTCAATGTTATATATACCAAAACATGCGCAAGGATCTGTCCTACATGCCAATGATGTTGAAGATAAATGCTTTAGTGGCTAAAGTGCCTAAAAATCTACATTTTGAAAATCCATGTTTTTTATTGGTTATCCCATTTAAAATTAAAATGCAAAGCGACAGCTCCTATTAAGTTCAATCAATCTCATATTTGAGATTTGAGCTCAGTATGCCCACCGGAACCAGCCCCTGAATGCCCACCAAAAAGTAATTTTTGTTACATCCTACTGAGTATGATCGTAGTAGCTGTTAATAACAGGAATGAGTTAAATATCGAAGAATTTTGAAAATTGGCAACAATTTTCCCACTAAAATGGACATAACTTTACTGAAAATGGATAAAATTTCATTCTTTTTTCTGCAAAATTGTTCTTCATTTTGTTTGTAACAATGCTACAACATTAGTTTTGAATTCAGACATGACAGTTTATTTACCAGAGCAATATATTTTAAGAAAAAACACTATTTTACACCTTCTAATGACGCTGGGACTCAAGTAATGGACCGATTTAAGGTGTACTATGTCAAGAATATGTTTTGGGAATAAGAATTGATATTTTGATGAAAATCTACATCTTTGTTAGACCGAGTTAGACCGAGATTTTAGACGTATTTTTGAGGTTTTAGGTGAAATATTAGATTTTTTAACTTCAAATCGAGATAAATTCAGTTTTCACCGACAGAATATTTTGGAAATCGATTTTTCTGACTCAGAATAGTATCCCCAACAACCTCCAGGAGGAATTTCCGAGGTGCATGCAAGTTGCATAATAATCCCCTTCTTACCCACCGTGAAACTATCTAAGAACAAATCTACGTTGAAAGATTTTCGCTGTTATTTAAATTGTTTTTGTTATTAAGGAATTACGAGAGGTGTATCGTTTTTTGACCCATAGTCACCCCCACTGACGGCACTTAAAGAAAGTATGTCTTATACAAAGATAATTTGAGAACAAAGTTTATAACTAAAAAAAAATGTTTGCTGCTTTTTTTCAGAGCTATAAATTTAAAGTTCACATTACAACCAGACGCACCCGTTACCATGGATTCCCCACGACCTCATCCTAATACACATCCTTTTCCATTTTTATACCGTACACCTGGTCCCAATCCCTGCCAAGAAGAACAAAACCGAAAAGTGAGAGTCCTCGCACGAACCCCTCAACGTTCATTGATCCCGAAAAAAGGTGCTACTTATTACTCATTTTGAGGACCTCTACAAACTGTGTGTGCTTGTCTTTCTCCACACTCCACACACTGTCAATGTCGAAAATTTTGGAAAAAATCATCTCGAGCATCCTTTTTGAAAATTCTCTCCAGATCCTTTTATTTTTTTTGGTTATTGTGTGCCCCGATGTTTGTACACATCCGGTTCCTGATGTGGTGCGTACCGCAAGAAGGGTGGTTCCTTTTGCTTCTCCTGGCAGCAGTCGAAGGATAACAACAAAGTGTTCAATTAGAAATCATTGTGCTGTCGGTCGGTTTGATGGATGACTGTTTTATAGTTGGTACCAGGCCTCCTCCGGAACGACTTTCCCCGATTTTTGTCAGCTTATTAGCTTTTCTCAAGTGGGTGCAGAGAGTGTGAGCGAGGGACAAGAGGGCCAGTTTTGGTAGACACGTTGTCAATTGGCGCGGTGACACGTTTTTGATGTGATTGATTTTAACGCCTTTTTAGAGTAAGTCGACAATTCAATGCTTAAAAACTTTAAAGCTATTTATTTTTAAAAGAAAACGTATTTTTCCAGAAGAGTTAATATTATGTTTTTTTTTTAATTTAAATATTTAGAATACATCAATATTCTTGTAAAACTTATTAAAGTGATAATTACCATTTACATACCAGATTCCATTACCAGACATCTTAACTTCATTACTTGGTCTTTTTCCCATGAAAGTAGTAGCTCCTATGGCGATAATATCTTCTTCGAGCTACTTCCCCCCGGACCATGGTGCTCTCACTTACACGCTCGAGCGGAATGCCGCTTAAAAATCCAATCAATCATAATTTCGTTAAATTAACCAAAGTAAATATAAAACGAAGAGATTATACAACTTTGCACAACGACAACGAGAAATCATCAACATGAGCCATTCCTCCCAGGAAAGATCATCAGAAGCGTCGTTGGGGCAGTTATGTGGACAGGTCCCCACAAGGACCACCACTTCTTCCTCTACGGCGGGTTCGGCAGCAAGTTTTGGTCCGCCAGCTAAATTGGTGGTAATTGCACGTTTCGGCGGTGCACTTTTATTAAGTTGCGCGCGGTCCAAACCACCGTAATTTAGGGGGTTCGTTTCGTACAGTCAGTTTCATCAAAAATCTGTCTTATCTTTCATGACCTAAGACGATGTTCTCTGCCAACTTTAACAACGAATGTCAGAAGATGATGTGACCTCTAGGCAGGGATGCCACATTTGAAGATTTTCGAGCACAGGCTCAATGCTCAAACGTATTGTTTTGCCATGTTATTAGATGATTTTTAATTAAATGAATTACTCACGAAAAAGATAACAATGTTTTGCTAATTTTGCCAAAAACAGATTTGTAAAATATTATTTTGCCATCAAGTTAAACTCATTTGCGTTTTTGTGATGTGCCCGAAAATCTTCAAAATCTGGCATGCCTGCCTCTAGGGGGGTAGGCGTGGCTGAATGGTTACGCTGTTCGCTTTGCAAGCGGAAGGTTCTGGGTTCGATTCCCATCTGCTCCTATCGAGAAATTATGGAAAGAAGGAATTCTGAACACTTGAATATGAACGAAAAATTCATTAGCTCGCGGCGGGGTTCGATCCCCCGTCCTTTGGGTCAGCAGACAAAAATGCTAACCACCAGACCATCGAGGATTAGTTGTCTAGAAGGATTAAGAATGCTATAAGAATCCAAGAAACTTGATTGGAATCTGTGTGAACCAAAGAACAGGAAAATGCAATATTGAATGCAAGTTGAATTTAAGGACACTTACTGGTTGCATAATTGTTAGGCGAATATTGAACTTTCAACACGACCAGAATTCACCACAAAAAGCTTGGTGAACCGAATTGGAAAGCTTCCAAAAATGAATCCAAGAACATACGAAGAATTAAGGACTATAAATAGATTTGACCGGCCGCATCACTTACCACGGTGAATCCTGGCTTCACACCCATCTTACTAACACCCTCAAACCTCACGTGATACTTTGTCGAAGACGCAGCTGATTTAGCGGTCTTCATCACTCAAGTATCGGACTAAAATTCCTATCCACTTCCCCCGTGTCTTACCACTGGTCGTGGCCGGCGCTGTGATTGGCTAGCATGATAGGGACATTTGAAAGTTGCGAAGTGGTGATGATTGGTTCCTACTCTTCATCTGTGGTCCACGGAGCAATTCTTGGAGGTCCTGGTCAATAACAGAGTAGCAACTACGGGTAGACACCAATGCTATGCTATGAATGTCAGAAGATGATGTGACCTCTCTCTCTTGCCAAATTTGAAGAACCTTGATTTTTGATTTTTTGATTTTCCACACATGAACACAACAAAACTCAATGTTTACGTCGAGATTTGAACCGGAGCGCTTTGGATGAGTAATCTACGTGCGTATGTTTTGTGTGTAGGTTCACGAAAATAAAGTGAGGTTAAATTTTGTCAGCCAGCAAAATCAAATGATGCGCTAGTGTGCGTACGCGAAACGTCTTTATTCATTTATTATCTATTGCAATGACAGATGATTTAATCATTGTTTGGCAGAACAGTTGACAACTGCTGTCAGTAGTTCGATCATCATTGCATGTCAACTAAGTTTGGTTTGAGTGTAGTAAGTTTGCCAAAGATACCAAAACGATTCGATTTTCTTTTATCATAAATACGACTTTCACATTTTTTACGCACCAAAGTGTACTCTCGTTTTGACAAGCTCGTCAACATCATCATCGTTGACCAGGGTTGTCCCCTCTGGGGGTAGCCCACCGATGCCGATGCCGTGACACAGCCTCCTCTGATAACGGTTCGCTTTCGCCAACTCTTGGCGTCCACACTAACAAGGGCTCCAGGATACATGCTCGAGCCGGCGCGTTAAAGGGGCACTACCCTTCGGAGTCGGTAGCTTAATCGGGGACGACCTTTTCGGCCTCCTGGTCCACACAGCGATGAACAGGTTCGGTGTCGAAAACGGCGCAAAAACAAACACTCCATTTCTTTTGGCAAAGCTACCTCGCAGTTTTCCCAAGCGAGGATCTTTGAAGATCTCTAGACGTAGTAGCAGTAGCAGACCTTTACCGCTATCAGAGACGATGCAGCAATCTCGAAGGTTGAATATGCGATGCCTTTTTGCGTAATTTGACTACATCATGAGCGAAATTACTTTCCAGAGATAAATGAAGTGATTATGTTGTCGTTTACGGGAGTGTGGCAATTTCAGCAAGCTGATGCTACTTTCGATTTGGCCGTAATTGGGGGTGCAATTTGACGACGGAGTTGTGGGCTTGCTACAAAGTCAGGCCTCTGCTCAAGGCGCGGTAATCGACGTTTTTATGACTCGTTTTATAAAGATTTCAGCAATTATCAAAGGAACCAGTTTCGTTAAATTGCATTCTTTCAAGAAATTCATTATCATTTTAATATGCATTTAGTTTGCTTTAATTTTAATTGAAAAATATATATTTGTGATCTTTCCAGATTACAGAAATTAAATGAAATAATCATATCGAATAGCAGTAAAATCAGACCTTAATTGGAGCATTTTTTATTTGCATTTTACATTTCAGTAAAATTCAGGTTCCTTTATTTTTGTATTTTTGTTTTTTTTTTGTATTTTTGTATTTTTGTATTTTTGTATTTTTGTATTTTTGTATTTTTGTATTTTTGCATTTTTGTATTTTTGTATTTTTGTATTTTTGTATTTTTGTATTTTTGTATTTTTGTATTTTTGTATTTTTGTATTTTTGTATTTTTGTATTTTTGTATTTTTGTATTTTTGTATTTTTGTATTTTTGTATTTTTGTATTTTTGTATTTTTGTATTTTTGTATTTTTGTATTTTTGTAGTTTTGTATTTTTGTATTTTTGTATTTTTGTATTATTGTATTTTTGTATTTTTGTATTTTTGTATTTTTGTATTTTTGTATTTTTGTATTTTTGTATTTTTGTATTTTTGTATTTTTGTATTTTTGTATTTTTGTATTTTTGTATTTTTGTATTTTTGTATTTTTGTATTTTTGTATTTTTGTATTTTTGTATTTTTGTATTTTTGTATTTTTGTATTTTTGTATTTTTGTATTTTTGTATTTTTGTATTTTTGTATTTTTGTATTTTTGTATTTTTGTATTTTTGTATTTTTGTATTTTTGTATTTTTGTATTTTTGTATTTTTGTATTTTTGTATTTTTGTATTTTTGTATTTTTGTATTTTTGTATTTTTGTATTTTTGTATTTTTGTATTTTTGTATTTTTGTATTTTTGTATTTTTGTATTTTTGTATTTTTGTATTTTTGTATTTTTGTATTTTTGTATTTTTGTATTTTTGTATTTTTGTATTTTTGTATTTTTGTACTTTTGTATTTTTGTATTTTTGTATTTTTGTATTTTTGTATTTTTGTATTTTTGTATTTTTGTATTTTTGTATTTTTGTATTTTTGTATTTTTGTATTTTTGTATTTTTGTATTTTTGTATTTTTGTATTTTTGTATTTTTGTATTTTTTTATTTTTGTATTTTTGTATTTTTGTTTTTTTTTGTATTTTTGTATTTTTGTATTTTTGTATTTTTGTATTTTTGTATTTTTGTATTTTTGTATTTTTGTATTTTTGTATTTTTGTATTTTTGTATTTTTGTATTTTTGTATTTTTGTATTTTTGTATTTTTGTATTTTTGTATTTTTGTATTTTTGTATTTTTGTATTTTTGTATTTTTGTATTTTTGTATTTTTGTATTTTTGTATTTTTGTATTTTTGTATTTTTGTATTTTTGTATTTTTGTATTTTTGTATTTTTGTATTTTTGTATTTTTGTATTTTTGTATTTTTGTATTTTTGTATTTTTGTATTTTTGTATTTTTGTATTTTTGTATTTTTGTATTTTTGTATTTTTGTATTTTTGTATTTTTGTATTTTTGTATTTTTGTATTTTTGTATTTTTGTATTTTTGTATTTTTGTATTTTTGTATTTTTGTATTTTTGTATTTTTGTATTTTTGTATTTTTGTATTTTTGTATTTTTGTATTTTTGTATTTTTGTATTTTTGTATTTTTGTATTTTTGTATTTTTGTATTTTTGTATTTTTGTATTTTTGTATTTTTGTATTTTTGTATTTTTGTATTTTTGTATTTTTGTATTTTTGTATTTTTGTATTTTTGTATTTTTGTATTTTTGTATTTTTGTATTTTTGTATTTTTGTATTTTTGTATTTTTGTATTTTTGTATTTTTGTATTTTTGTATTTTTGTATTTTTGTATTTTTGTATTTTTGTATTTTTGTATTTTTGTATTTTTGTATTTTTGTATTTTTGTATTTTTGTATTTTTGTATTTTTGTATTTTTGTATTTTTGTATTTTTGTATTTTTGTATTTTTGTATTTTTGTATTTTTGTATTTTTGTATTTTTGTATTTTTAGTTAAAAGGCCAAGCGAACAGAAAAAGCTTTCATAACTGGCAACATTTTTTCAACTAGACGATTAATCAAGTTAACTAACAATATTTGGAATAGTGGATAATCGAATTTGGAATACATTCGAATTGTCAAATCCATTTTTGAATTAATTTTTAGCTAAAATAAAGTTTGAAGAACTAAACTACTTTCTCAGATCTTTCAGCAATTCTCAAGAGAAATCTCCTTTTCATATAATTTTGGCAATTGCAATATGCAAATCCGTAAAGAACAGTCCCATTCACAAATAAAGCAGTTCAATAAATCACATTCTGCACATTATATCACTAATTTTGCTTAATTTTTACCTATAACTGTCAAAAATAAGAATTACTGCCTCATTTCCCCCTCAAACACTCACAAAAAAAATCGCAAAAATACTCCAATACATTCAATACGCACTTCACTCTGCGATAAATGCTAATTTGCATAACACATGTAAATCTCCTATTGACAGCCGGATGATATATTTGCTCTTTTAATCACGGGCGCACTTTTTGTTGTTTTTGCTGAATGCACTTTCGAGGGTCCTTTTGGCAGACTGATTTGCATATTATTACCCGTAACTGACACCCCGATTTGAAATTACATCCACTCCTGCGAGGCACGTGGGATAACTTTTCACCACCGACAAAAGCGCGCCAGGAAAAACTCAAACCGATAATGTATGCAAATCACAATGATTAATATGCTATTTATTTTTAAAACATTTCCCGATCTTCGAGAGGCGTTGTAATCTCCGGCTGCAATGTTGGTGTACAAAAAATAGATTTGTATTCATAATTTTTTTCCTGTTCGCTTCCGGCTGGCTTTTCCAGTGCGTGGCACACTTCCGAGTCATGTTACAACTAAACGGACTTAAACGTCCCCGTTCCGAAGGGCGCACGAATCAAGTACTTTAAGGGAAGGGTGCGACGTCTGCGTTTCACTTCATAATAGAAATATAAATATTGTTTTGATAAATGACATATTTTAACGTTCATCCAGTCCCACGATTTACACAACAGTAGCAGTGGCAGTGGTGTAGGATGGCCCAGGATCAAGCCCCGAACACCAGTCAAAACGGGATTTTCGCAACCAAACATTGGGAGTGAAAAGTGGAAGGCAAGCTGGAAAAGGCCAACCACCCCTCCGCACCAAAAACGTAGACTACGAACCCCGAACGAAGCCCCTTTCTATTTTCCTCTGGTGTGGCGAATTAGAGTCGCTTTTCATTCGGGTTCGAATGTACTTCATTTAGCGTATGTTTGCTGTTTTTTCCACTCTGTTTGCCTTAATTGTAGAGGCGTAAGTGTCGAATTAATCAAATTTTAACCCCTAAGTGTGGGTTTAATTCCGTGGGATTTTCAAGTTTCGTTTTGATTTGATCCGTTACGCGGGGGTTTGAGGGATTGTTTGCGAAGGTTGGTATTTCTGTTGCTGTTATAATAATTTTCAAGTCGAGTTTAAATTTTTTTATATTGAGATAATCTCATAAAAATCAGTCAAAAATTAAACTCTTTTTCTCTTGTTTCCTACCTCAACAGATATCAAAAATATGAATTTTTAAAACGGATACAAAATAGAAGTTAATGCCACTAGTTGCAGAAAGAAAGTGCTGAAATAAATAAGATTTGCATGGAACTGAAATGCTTTTGAAAAATGTTAGTTGAAATTCCGGAAAACAAATTGATTTTTTTCAGTGAACTTTTGTTTCCCCGCTTGAATCTTTTTTTTACGTCAAGATAAGTGTCAATCTCCAAATCAGTATTGAAAAGAATTACTTTTAGATAAAGGTGCTGAAGAAGAACTCAAATAGATGCTGAAAAGTACTTTTTGCAATTCCGTCGTGAAACTACTTACTTTTCCTGTCATTCTTCAACGACGAAATAGCCTACTTTTCTGTAACAAAAATAACAGAATCAAATAGCAACACTTTTCAAAATAAATGCTGAAAAGTTCTACTTTTCAGCACTGAAATGGGTGCTGAAAAGTTAAACTTTTCAGCACTTGTTTCGAAAAGTATCACTTTTCAATATTTTTTTGATTTAAACGATTTATTGACAAAAAACATGAAAATTTGACTTCAAATTTCACTCAATGGGTGTTTTTCGGAATTGCAAAAAATGTTGTATGGAACTCGTTGCAAAATTTGATTTTTTCAGCACTCTTCGTTTTTGTCCAACTCGGTGAACCTCGTTGGATAAATGTACGACTCGTGCTGAAAAAATCCTCTTTTTGCAACTTGTTGCATAAACTACTATTTGGGTACTGTTAATTTTAGGCCTGTGTTTTGACAATCATATTAGTAGGCTTAGTGATTTTTCACGCTCCAAAATTGCAAATTTCACGGGGACCTCAATTTCAAAACACCAAATTTCACGCAAATTTCGCGGAACTTGAAAAATGTTAAAATAACTTTGAAAATCCTTTGTTTAAATCACAGAAACTACGTTTTATGTTTCACTATATATCATTCTTCAATAAACTAAAAAAAAATCTTTACTCAATTTTAATGCAACACAAAAACAATCCTCCTGGTTTCTGGATGGGCTCTATATTTATATATTTTGAAACACAATGTATTCTCATTAACTGAACTGCTCTTATAATATTCGACTAATAAAGCTAAAATGATTTCTTTTATATAATTTTACATTTTATTGAATTTCATATCAAAGCAAGATTTAACAATCTTGTCCAGTCAGAATGAGTAAAATAATTGAATTTTCTGCGACGTTTTTGAGTACCGTCAGTGGGGGTGACTATGGGTCAAAAAACGATACACCTCTCGTAATTTCTTAATAACAAAAACAATTTAAATAACATCGACAATCTGTCAACGTAGATTTGTTCTTAGATAGTTTACTAACATTTTCCCAAAATATGGTGGATTTTGATGAACACTACCTTAAATGCCAAAAGTTTGAAAATTGACCCAATCTCACCCCTTAGAGGGGGTGACATTGGGTCAAATGAAACTAAATTGATGCTCAAATACAACGATATGGTAAAAACAAGTCATCCAACAGTGTTTCTTGTTCGAGGGAATCGTATTGACACGCTACAATGTTTGAAGTGGAGATTTTCAAACATTTGGGTAGTTTTCGAGCAATTCTAACAAAAATATTAGAAAAATGATTTTTCGAGAGGTCATTTGTGGCCAAAAACGTACCCCAACTTTAGACAGCTGCCAAAATAACAGAATTTGTTCTAGGAACGAGATTTTTTCAGCGAAGTCATCTTAAGATGTCTCCTACAAAACCCTTTTAACAGAATTCAGTTTCATTGAGAAGAACCTGAGAAATGGTAAAATCCGTAAAAAATCACTTTGACCCAATCTCACCCCCCAGACCCAATGTCACCCCCACTGACGGTATTTTGAGAAAAATCGTTACATTTTCACACAAACATAAAATTTTACGAGATTTTGTGGAAAAAGCCAAATTTCGCAGATTTCACGCTGTCCGCGAAATCGTGAAATTTTACTAACCCTACATATTAGGTATAACAAGGTTTTTTTTTCTATTGGAAAATTGTTGCAGAATCAGAGGAGAGCAATTATTTTTTTCAATTTCAGCAATTGTTTTTTAATGAGTCATGATTAACTACCTTATAATTCGTTCAAATTGAACAACAAACGACATTTTCGGATTCTTTGGCAAGGAGCATTTGTTTCTTAATTCGTTGTTATAAATTTTATTGAAGCAGGATTCAATTATATCAGATTATCTCTAGGCTGAAAAAGAAAAAGAATTGATCTGTGCTCGGTTTAAAAATTTATTCTAATGAGCTATAACTTTTTGTTGGCCGAAATTTATATGATTTTTTTTTACAAAAATTATAAAATTCGTTTAAAAAAAAAGATTTAATTTAATTTTAATCTTGACTGTAACTACCAATGTTACCCCGGAATCCAAAATAAAAAATTTCAACTTAACTTTTTTTATGACCAATAGAAATGGACTGTCCATTTGTATGGCCCATCCCAGCACGTGCTTAAATATAATTATTAATTATATTAAGACATGACTTTTCAATAACAAAATATTTATAAATTATTATCCTTTCAATTCATCCGTCATTTATTTTGAATTTCAGAATATAAAATTGAAATCGAGAGATATCTTATTTTTTTTTTAAATTTTCTTGAATTTTAATGTTATGTTATTAATGCCTGCCTCGACTTGAGATTTGAGAAGCACTTTAAGGAAAATTGCATGAGTAACAAAAGTTATCTGTGTTGCAGACGGAAGATAGAAGCAAGTAATCTGTCGAGTTGAGGAATGGATTTTAGTAGGGTGTCCAAATTTCCCGGGTTTTGCATTTCCCGGGAAACGAGAAAATATTTGCAAAATCCCAAGA
Source organism: Culex pipiens pallens (assembly GCF_016801865.2). Classification (NCBI taxonomy): domain Eukaryota; kingdom Metazoa; phylum Arthropoda; class Insecta; order Diptera; family Culicidae; genus Culex; species Culex pipiens. Next base: position 106,405,538 of record NC_068938.1, read on the forward strand.
ATTCCAGGAATATTTTTGAAATGGTCATAAAAAACCATGTTTCAAAACGTTTGTTATGTTTTTAAAGCTTGAAATAATAAAATTTGTCGATTACCATTAACTGGTGAATTTCTAGACTAAAATCTGATATAATTTTTAGATAGCTAAAAAGCAATAAAACCTCCATTTTTGTCACTATCGCCAGTTCGGGTAAATCGGGACTACCAAAAATTCAAAATAATGGTAGTTCTAAACTAAATATTTCGATTCACCTCGCAAAATGTCGGGAGCGAGCCTATCTTTCGTGGTTCCAGATATCAGACTTGCCGAATTTTTAATATTTTTTTTAAACAAACACACCGTAACTCATTTGCAACTCTAAAGACACCCTTTGAATTTGATTTTTTTAGTGAAAAAAATCGTTTGCAACGCAAACGCGTCATTTTTGACAATTCTAAAAAAGGCTTCCCAAATCTATGACTTTGGTCAGCTCAAAAACGAAAGCAATGCCGAAAAGAATTACCTACTTTTCTTTACAATCACTGAATAGTTAATCTTTTTGGCACTTATATGAGTGAAATAATGATTGTTTCAACATTGTTTTGTAATCATCGTCACTATAGAATTACAGGAATAGTAAGTTTTTCCAAAACGAAATTGCAAAAATGATAATTTTTAGATTATAGAGTTTTTTTTACCGAAAAATAAAACTTTAAGCGAGGTTGGCAGGAATAAAATACCATGCAAAATAAAAATAAAACCGTTACATGCATAAATGTGTGTATTGTTTCGTCAAGTTTAACTAAAAGCACAATTTCCACAGATATCAAATGCCTTGTCTATTGTCGAGGGCTCCCACAAAACATGACATTGACAGCGGAACGCACGCACGTCAAGGGGGAAACAACTGCATATCGTGATGATCCCTAGATTAATATTAATTTAGATTAAATGATTCCGGGAAGATCTTCAATACCTAGCCTCCAAACACACGCACACACACACTTTATTCATTCAGTTGAAGCTGAAAACGTTGTTTGCTAGGGTGGTGAACCCCGAAGGAGGGACTGCTCTCACCGATAGTCTGTTGTTCTCATCATCAACACCATCGAGGTATCGAATTTCCGAAAAATCCATTTCTGGTATTGTCTCCTCGAGGCTGGCTGGAGTGGAAACCGGGCGCTATTTGTTCAGCTTGTGTCGAACATCGATTGAATTTGTTGCGCAAATATTTGCGTGTTTGCTCTTGTACTTTTGTCGCTTCGCTTTATAATGTAATCAACCACTTTGTTTGAGGCGGGGATTAAGCCACCGTAAACTAATTACATCTTCTCTGTTACTGTGGGAAAGGGGGCAAATTAGGCTGGAGAAGGGAAGTTGAAACAATGAGCTTTAAAAGTAACACAAGAACTGTTAAAAGCAGCAAAAAGGGGTGTTGAAAGGCTCTAAGAAGGAAAAAAGACGCATTGTGATTTCGTCACGTATCATTTCTTATAATCTAAATGTTTTTTGAACAGCCCCTTGAAAGAATTATGAAAACTTGCAAGAAGCAATTGTTGAGACACACCGCAGGAGGGTTTAGAAAAATTTCGAAAGAACCCAACAATAACGTTGCAAATGAACCCATCATTAAACGCATACCCGACGAATCGGAAGGGACCACAAGTTCAATGTCTCAGAAGTTCTCACCCCAACCCCATGCACATCAAAGAAAGAGAAACGAAAACAAAAAGGGGTGAAAATGTGGAAAATTATATGCTACGTTTTGCGAAGTGTTGTCGAATTTGTTCAACACCAGAGCCGAGGATAATCGACCCCTTCGAAATCGAGCATAAAAAAACACGACATGACCAGAAATCAACCAACCGAAAGTGTTAATTCAATCAGCAATACGCTTCTGGCTCCTGCTCCTGCTGCTGTTGCTTTATCGATATGGAAAATTGGTGCGACAAATCTGCAACAAACGCACAAATTATGCGCACCGGAATGGGTTGAGGGTAATCCTCCTGCTCGGTTGGATGTGGCAATTTTCTGGGTGAGATTTTGAAGTGTCCTGCGCGAGGTAGTAATTATTTTGATGGTAATCTGACGTTTTAAAGCGATTTCATCTTTTGAATAAAGCGATTTCGATAATTGGTGAGCTGACAGCGTGACGCTGGACACGTGGGAATATTTAGTAGGTTACGAGCTATGGGTTTTTAAAGTACTTTTTTTTTCTAATTTGCTTCAAGCGGTCGACTCCATAACGTTTCTGTAAGAGTATAAAATACACAAGTTGTAAATTAAATTAAAGAAAACTAATAAATCGATGCCCTTGGGCTCTCTTGTCTCTTTCGTCACTTAGCAGAATAATTCAAGAAATGCGCACATTTTGAGATTTTTCTTATTTTGATTCCTCTCGGAAGCCTTTCAACAGTACTTTATTTGTGATACTGAGTATGATCGTAGTAGCTGTTTATAACAAGAATGAGTTAAATTATATAAAATAATTTTGAAAGTTGGCAACATATTTCTCACAAAAATAGACATAACTTTACTGAAAACGGATAAAATAGCAAACTTTCTTCTGCAAAATTGTTCTTCATATTGTTTGCAATAATGCTACAAGATTAGTTTTAGCATTCAGTCAAGACGGTTTATTTACCAGAGCAAATTGAAAATAATTTTGAAGAAATAACACTATTTCACACCTTCTTATGGCTGTGAGATTCAAATTATGGATCGATTCATAGTGTGTCGTGTCAGGAATATATTTTGAGATATACAAATTGATAACTTGTTGAAAATTAACATTTCTGTCCAAAGTAATACCGAGATTTTGGGCGTATTTTTGAGGTTTGGGGTGATATATCGACGCTGTCGTGCTATCTTGTCGCACCCGCCATTTCGACGTTCCGAGAAAAACGCGTTTTAATGTTTGACCTTGAATAAACAAAAACTAGAACACACAATGTAAACTATAACAAAAACGTTTTGTTTGTTTGACCATTCTGTACAATGTCGTGAAGTTTGGTTGAAGTTGGTTGCTGGAGTCCCGAGTTATATGGGGACTGCCCATGGATGACCTTTGATCTGTGGAAGCTGCTCAAGATCAAAGAGAACGTCCTGGCTGGTAGTCGGAAACGACCACATGATACTCACCAAAAGGAGCTGCTTGCCCATATCTCAAAAAAACTACGAAAAGCAAAAGAAATTGCAAAGAAGCAGTATTACGAGAAGCTTTTCTCCAACGGAACGCAAAAAGAAACGTGGCGCAACATCAACCAACTCATCGGTAGGAAGCAGGAAGGTAAAGATGACATCACACTTCAGATTGACGGACAGCTGACGGCAGATGGACCATCTGTCGCAAACGCGTTCAACAAATTCTTCAGCACAATCGGACCCCAGCTTGCCTCGACTATAAGCAGCAGAAGAGAAATCAACAAGTTCGGCACTCTGAGACCAAAGCCGGACTCCATCTTCCTGAGACCTACAACTGCTGGTGAGGTCGTAATCAAAATCAACGAGCTCGACACCAACAAGAGCTGCGGACCTGACGGTTTATCAGCAATGCTGATTAAAACCCATCACCAAGCGTTTTCACAACTACTACGAGACGTGTTCAATGACTGTATCAAGACTGGCATATTTCCACCTAGCCTGAAGACAGCTCGAGTTATCCCGATTCACAAGGCCGGAAGCAAAACCGACGTCAACAACTACAGGCCGATATCGGTACTCTCGGTGCTCGTGGGACGTATAACGGATTACCTTCTCAAAAAGAAGTTGTTATACACGCATCAGTACGGGTTCCGGACAGGATCCAGCACCTTAACAGCAGCTATCGAGCTCGTGGACGAGATCTACGAGGCCTTCGATGAACGCAAAATCGTGGGTGTCTGTTTCCTGGACCTCCGTAAAGCGTTCGATACCATCGACCATGACGTGCTGCTCAAGAAGTTGGACTGCCATGGTGTTCGGGGGAAATCAAACGACCTGATCAAGGACTACCTAACTGACCGGAAACAGTACGTCGTAACGAATGGAGCATGCAGTGATGTCCGAGGGATGTCAGTCGGGGTACCCCAAGGGAGTAATCTGGGGCCGCTTCTCTTTCTGGTTTACATCAACGATTTATACAAGCTGAAACTCCATGGGGAGCCTCGCTTGTTTGCCGACGACACCTCTCTATCATATGTCGGTACTGAAGCTGACTCCATCGTTGAAAAAATGACGGAAGATTTGAACAAACTGCTTGGATACTTCGCTGAGAACGTGTTGTCCTTAAACTTGTCAAAAACCAACTTTATGCTGTTCCATACCCCTCACCGGACGTTAGACCCCTACAGAGAGCTGATCGTGAACAGCACAAGGATCGAGGAAGCTGAAACATTCAAATATCTCGGCCTCATCTTCGATAGACATCTGAAATGGACCCCTCACATCAAATGCCTGCAGAGAAGCCTCAGCTCTACGTGTGGTCTTCTATGGAAGGTGTCAAAGTACGTCCCAACGAAGCAATTGGTTGACATGTACCACGCGTTCGTCCAGTCGAAGCTGCAATATCTGGTGTCGATCTGGGGAAATGCTGCCAAGACCGCTCTAAAACCGCTGCAATCTACACAAAATCGTTGCTTGAAGGCTGTTTTCCGGAAACCCAAGCTCCATGCAACACTTGAACTCTTCAATGATGCTCCTCCATCAATTCTTCCTGTCCTGGCACTAAGTCACCTGCAGAGTCTTCTCCAAGTGCACAACATGCTGTTCAAGCCAAAAACCCACCACAATCAATCGCTCGAGAAAGTCAACCACAAATACACATTAAGAAGCAAAGGAAATCTAGTCCTCAAACGACCTAGAACTGAAGCTGGAAAAATAACATTTGCTTACCAAGCAAAAAAAGCGCATAATGCACTTCCTGCCAACCTGAAATCTGAACGAAATTTTCAGAAATTCAAAGGCGAGGTGAAAGTCCTCATTAGAAGTCGTCTCTCCAGTTTCCTCATCTAATGCCAAATCCCACTTTCCGATTACTCCTCAATTCCGATCCACCTTGCCCAGAAAGCAACCATGCAACAAAATAAATGCTTAGTGAGATATCACATTGCCACCGATGATAAGCAAGTAGTGTCAACAAAACTTCCAACACCCCCTTAAAAGAGATGCTCAATCTCACTGGGGGTGTCAGTTGGTACCTGCTAAACTTTTCGCAAAACCTGTGATTTAATCAAAACTAATGCATACATTGCATTCATCTGCTTATTTCGTTTCCGCCACCCACCGCCGCCAAACCGCCACCGCCCACCGCCCGCCACCCACCGCTATCGACCGCCGCTCACCAGCCAACAAATCACCGAATATTTAGGCATATGTAAAAGTAGATTGATGTAAATTGTAAAATAATTGTAAAGATGCAAAAATAGCATAAGGCAAATCGAGCCTAACCTTACTCCAGTAAGGTAGGTGAATATTCCTAGCATGTATGCTGCGAAGTGCGAAATTCAGCCTTAATAAAAAAAAAAAAAAAAAATTAAAAATGTTGACGGTAGTCTAACTTGTACGTGCGTCAAACGTGTTCTGACCTGAAATCCCTTTGGCCAGTTGTCGCACATACATCAATTTTTAGGTTGTTACAAGATAGCACGACAAGATTGAAACTTCTTTCATATGAAGAGCGGCAAAAATGTACGGAGATTGTTTGTAAAAGGTAGCATCTTTGAATTACTGCCGTATGAAGGGCAGTGTTAATTTTTTTTGCATAAGTTACATTTTTGGTTCGATTTTGGCAGAAATATTTTTTTTCCATGATTTTGAGTAAATATTGTCGAACGTAAAAGTATTCCATACAAAAATGTATTGAAAAAATGCCCGCAAATTTCTTTTTGTGAAAACAGATGATAATAAATAAAGAGAAGAGGAATTTCAAAAATTATTTAATGGTTAACATGGTAAAAAGGTTTCAACCTATAGTTTTGTAAACCTTATTTTGTAAACTTCAAATATTAGATCAATTGACCAATAACTTCTACATACTTTAGTTATTTCACTTTATTTATGTAAACACATAAAATTGACCCTAAAACAAGTCGAAAACTTGAAAATCAGGTTCGTACTTTTGCCCCGTTCATATAATTCGTGTCGTATCAATATATTCCAAAGTAACTACCGTCATCTGGGTGAATCGGGACTACAGGTTTCAGAACTATTTAAAGCTTGAATTTTGGAAATCGATGCATCAATTTAAGTGCTGAAAACTAGAACTTTTCAGCATTTGTTTTGAAAAAGGTTACTATTCGAATATGTTAGTTTGGGTAAAGAAAAGCAAGCTGTTTCGTCGTTCAAGAATAACGGGAAAAGAAAGTAGTTTCACGACGGAATTGCAAAAAAGTTATTTTTTGCGTTTCTCTTTGTTTTGTCGTTCGTGTCTATCGCGGGTGACCGTGAACGGCTATGATCAACGACGGCCAACTTGAAGTGAGTGGATGGTTGATCTGTAGTAATAATACAAGATCTTGGAAATTATTATTATTAATCGGTGAGTTAGTGTGTGCCTACTGCCCTTTCTTCAACATCAACCGTCAACGTGCCTTTTAATACGTTGACGGTTGAGTTCGTCGGGTTTATCGCGAAACAACATTATTTTGATTCAGCAAGAACGTTGTGTGGAGCGCGAGTGGTTTTGTGCTGAAAAAGACCTTCCCATAGCTTTGTAGCTCGGAGGGCTCGACGCCGATTAACGTCGGATTAATATTTCTACCCTGATTGAACTGTAGGCTTCTTGGAAGGGCTCCGGTATTTACTAATAAAATAGGGTTCTTCATATGCTAAACAGTGAACGGATGGTTGGCACCCACTGATCATTTATGATTCACTGTTTAACTTCAGCTGATCTGTCAATAACGGTGTAGCAACTCATTTGGCAGTCAATCATGCTCATGCTCAAACTTGCAATAGAGATCTCTTGCGGTCCTGTGGGTCGGTGGAAGAATTGTTTGTTGTGTTGTTTGGGTCAGATGTGTACCAAATCGGTATACTACATATGCTCAACAACTTTATCGAAGGGATTGAAGCTGAGAAAACTGTTGATCCTGAAAAGTGTGTGGGTCTTGGTGTGGGTGTTGCGATTTTGTGGAATTCATTTAATTTATTTCATTTCATGAACATTTACAATATAGTGCAAACTAATCAGGTACAAACAGTTTGCCTTCACTTCCGTTCATTCGCTTCCAGCTCGGCCATCGCCCAGGCTCTGTTGTTCGTGTCCCACTCCTCCATCAGAGCGTGATACAGCACTGCCGTGTAAACCTGCAGCCCCGAGCAAAACGCCTCGTTCGGATGGGTGTATGCATTTCGCTTGACAAACTGCTGCAACAGGTTCGTTTTGGTCGCCAGCGGCACCGCGTCGTTGTTCAGCAGAAGATTGATGGCGTTCGAGTCCCGCTTGCCCTGCTCGTCCAGCTCGGATTGCGAGCGCAGCCAACGTTTCAGACGAATCGGATTGCAAGCAACGCAGCCGCACTGAAAGCGGAACAGGCTCATCGTTTGCTCCTGCTTGCGATCGTCTTTGTTCTGGTACCAAACCGGACCGTACGAGATGAAGATCTGCTCACCTTTGGCGATCGGCTTGAGGACGACCAATTTGAGGTAGCTCAGTCTTGAGGCCGTGACCACGTTCGGATCACACGAATGGTTTATGATGGAGGCAATCGGGAAGAGTGGGCCGGTGATAAGGTCCCAGCAAAATAGGTTGGCTTGCATGGCTAACTGCATGTAGTCGTTGAAGCAATGTAGCATGAACCTTTTGTGTTGATGGGTCGTGATCAGCGAGCGAACCAGCGGACTCTGCATGTACACCGTGTAGAAAACGGAAGCCAAAAACATCAAACGTTTATCAAAAGAATCTTTCACCTTTGTGTACTTGACGCGCTGCAGATTCTTGAACACTTCCAAAGGATCAATGCCACCGGAATAGTCCACATCCATCGGATTCGATCCGGTTCTTTTGTTTGAGTCACAGAACTGCTTCATCTCGTCCACGTTATCGCCGAACAGTGTCAGTCCATAGAAAAACAATTTCGGTCCCATGTCCACCATCCATGAGTTCAAGTGTTTCAGTTTTGCCGTGATACCACACTCGAATCGATGGACGGTGCGTAGGTCCTGTTGCCGACATTCTTCGCTGCAGTACATGACCCAGACACAGTCCGGGCAAGGAATCAAGTTGTACGGCTTCCACTCCGTGCACAGGTTGCAGTTCAGATGTAGGTAACGCGCGTCACCAACAGTTAACAAAGACTTTTCGTTCAGGATCACATCTCCCGGTTCAAAGCTCCGCTCGGCGATCATAGCGCGGCCATACGTTGGTAGTTCTGCCATCCGGAGTCCGTTAGCCATGAAAGGAATCTTCGGGTTGACTTCGACGTTGACCGGAAACATTGGCGACGGAACTGTTCCTTTGGAGTTTCCATCGGCGATCTGCTGCTTGCAGTTTTGCTCCCGTGCTGCCAACTTTGCCGAAAGCCTGTCCGGACAGTTGTGCTTCCGGGCGAGCATAATATTCAGCAAACACAGCTCGTAGCTTTTCTCCTCGTAGCAAACCGCCGATCTGGAAATGGGATCTTCATGAGCTAAGATGTCTCCAGACAATTCATTTGTCATCTTACCGATTGGCAAAACCGATGCCCACCTCCTCGGAACCGGTTTCTGCCCAGCAGATGCTCTCGTTGTACTTCTCGACCGCATTCGACCACGAGTGGTCCTTGAAGAACCGATTACCCTCCTGGCGGATCGCGACCGCTTTTGAGTTACTCTTAACCCCCTCCGAAACGTCGATCTGAGGTCCGTTGGCCAGCACGTACTGCCACATCGAGTACAGATCAAACTGCTTGTTCAGACCGGCAGTTTCGGTCAGAAACTCGTGGTAGTAGGTCATCATGGCAAACTCACCGTCGGGTTTTTTGTACTGGCCAAATGTCCTGGTCAGAAGATGGGTTTGGAGCGGCCGGATGTTGACGTCCATCTCGGAGTTGCTTTCAGTTTGCGATTTGGGAAGTTTCGGAACACAACTTTAGAAAAACCTTTAAATTGAGGTCGCCACAATACGTTTTCTTCGTTCAACTTACACGGAAACTCAAAACAGGCATAAAGTTGGAAAAAGTCAATTTACTTTCCAATGTTTTCCTAGCTGAAGTTGGAAGACGCCGTTGTGATCAATCGAATCGCTTAAAGATTCTTCATAACATCGCTGATCGAAAGGCACACCGGTGGGTAATTTTTTAAAGATTATTTTAGTGAGATCATGAATCGACAAGTCGTAAATTGAGTAAATCAAGTTCAAATATTTATGTGAATGTTGTAAATATTACGACACCTCCGCAAGTCGCGTGTTTTGGCGTTTCTTACAAGTGTCCTTAACGTCACCTTCACACAATTTTACAGATGATTGATTGATTTGAGTCGTCTCCCAGGGTCCTGTCTCGGTGGAGTCGCTGGTAGGCAGTTGGACTCAAAATCCAAAGGTCGTCAGTTCGAATCCCGGGGGGATGGAAGATAAGGTGTAAAAAGAGGTTTGCAATTGCCTCAACAATCAAGCCTTCGGACACCTAGTTTAGAGTAGGAATCTTGCAATCGAGAACGCCAAGGCAATGCTGTAGAGCGAATAATTTGATTTGATTTTTTTTGATGATTGTCCACGTTCTTTATTCATAAAATGTTTTTTTTTTTTTGCATGGCTGCGGAGTTGGGTAGCTCCTAAAGTGACTCCGGCTTCAGCTTCTAAAAATTTAGCTACTCCAGCCTTAAAAAAACGACTCCGACCCTAGAAAGTCTATGTGGTTTATGGATGGCCCTCTCAATCTCTGTAGGAAAAAAAGATTTGTTTATCAATCACTAAACAAAAACGATCCACAGAACATAATAAAGTCGACTTCCGACTCTCCGTTCACATACCTACGCGACAGCGCTGTGCTCGTTCGCCGTCAACACATCTGTCAGCTGCTTTCGTCGACATCGGCCCGTTGATGATCGAATCAGCTGTCAGCTGCGTCCGAGTGCCGTCTCGCTCTGGCGCACGCGCAAATCTGCTCCCCTCTCACTCTTGCTGCTTTGTTTCGCCCTGCTGCTTCGTCGAGTCGTACTGCTGCTGCTTCATAATTTATTTTTCTCACTGGCTATCCATCTTGAAAAACGGCAAAACTTTGTAGTGATTCGGTAGTGCTCTGAAAGCGAGCCATTTTTCCTCCCGAAAAGTGAGGAGTTTTGGCCCGAAAATAGTGTCAAAAGTAAGTGCTCGGTTCGGTGCGTCGTTTGCGCTAGTGCGTTTCCCGCGGGGGATGTTTTCCGGGCGGAAATTGGCTCCTGGAAAAAGTGGTTCCATCGGACGATTTTTGCTTTGCTTTTGCCACTTTGTGGAGTGAAGGAGGGGGGAGGGGGACGGCGAAGGGCGGGGGTGCCCCTGCTGCCTGCTGATGTTAGTGTTGCTTCCTGCTTCCTTCGAGGCGATATTTCGTCGTGTTGTTGTTGTTTTGGTCTTGTGGCTTGTGTGCGTGCGTTCCTGTTTTGGCCACCGTCCTGCTCACGCATATGCATGGGTTGGCAAACTTCGACGTCGTTCGTTGTTTTCAGGGGCGATTCGCCATCTGCGTCTTTTATTTGTAAATCGACAACAAAAAATAACACCCGTTCATGAAGTGTGCTGGTGTATGTGTGACGCAGGTATGAATGAATGGACGGATTTTCAATGGTTTCAAAACACAACGACTAAGCACTCCGGAAATAGTAGAGCTGCCGCCCGTTTAGTATACCGTCTAGTTAAGAATCGTTCTTGGCAGAACGCAGACCAAAGAATACCAAAAATATGTGCTGAGTGAAACCGCTCCAGAAAGTACTCTCGACGGAAAAACCACGCACGGTGACATCAATTTCGACGTAAGAGTGACTCGCACCAAATGCACCAGTATTGTCTACTGAAAAACAAAACAAGATAAATATGAATCATATTTGTGTACCAAAGCGGTGAAAAACATTGTTATAAATAACTCCCCGAAATAGGTCGTCACAACGTGTGGCTGTATGCTCAAATCCAGCCGACATGTTGCATCAGACAGCGCAATATCAGCCGAAAAGAAAGTCCGTGAGAGTAATAGGTTTGGAATAACCGGGTTGTATAGGTTTTACACCAAATCTTGATTAGAAATGAGCTGTATAACACACATGTTGCATCAACGTGAACTTGCGTAACTCTAATCGTAAGTACGTGATAGAGAAGTGCACTGATAGGAAACCACAATGGTTTGAATATGGATTTTTTACAGATACATTGATTGTTACCTGTCTGCTTTGGTTCTACACCCAAACAAAAAATCATAGAAAAAATATAAATCATTATGAGATACAACATTGCACTCAGACGGGAGCAACCAAATCGTCTGACAGCTATGATAGACGCTCGATAAGTGCCCCTTCAGAGCCAATATCTTCAGAACACTTTAGTTCATAACAATGTTTTCAAAATTGTTATTTAAAAATTATTTATGCTCAAAAACTTCAGAAAAAAAAACGAAACAGTCGTTCAATTTTTAAAAATGTCATGTTCATGCAATTTCATGGGTTTAAAAAATCATGTTTATTTATTTTTTCAATTTCCATTGACCAAATTTTTGAGCAGTTAACAAAAATGCAAAAAAGATATCACGGTAATATTTGACCAAACAAGAAGTCATTTTTTCATGTGCACATGCAAAGTTTATTTCCTTTTCGGCCGATTAGGCATTTTAAACAATAACAAAAAAACAAAATTAATAAAAATGCTTAACAAAAACAAGATTTTATGCCCCTACAAAATGTTATGTCACAGAGAACCGATGTATATCATTGAACAAACATCATTGAAAAATGTGTGTAAAAATTCAAACCAAAGTACGTTGAAAAGAGCTAGTGTGTGCACCATCCGCCTAGATAGCGCCACTTCCAAAATCATGATGGCCTACAGTAGCAGAACGTTGGACCATCTAATCACAAAACAATGGCTAAAATGGCTGTAACTTTTGATCCTTAAGTCCAAATTGACCTGTCAAAAAATTAAAATGTTGGATTGAGCTCTAAAAGTTCCCCCAACATCACTTTTCTCTAAAACTTAACCCTGAATTGCCACGTTCACAAAACAGATTTTTGAAGTTTTGCTCAGATGCTTTCTATTAATTTGGTCGTAGAAGGCGTAGATTACGAGATAAAATTTTGGTGTCTTCGACAAAGTTGCTTGGATTGACAAGCCCAACAACTTTCTAGAAGACGAAAAAATTCCCAAAAATATTCTTGGAAAATTAGATTTTCAAAATCACCCTAATTTTTAACTAAACCAAAAGTTGCCCCTTTTCATTTGCAACAACTCTTCTGAAGACACTAAAGCTCCAAAACTTCACAATTTTTCGGAAAATCCATTTTCTACTTAATTCGATGCCAACATATCAAAAAGCATCATGTACAAACCATCTTTTTGAGAAAAACGCATTTGAATGTTAGGCATCATTTTTCAATACCCATTTTAATATAAAAGCAAAAGAAGATGTTCTAATGATAACAAACGATGAAAAACGTTGCTTTTATTGATACTTGATCATCCATATTCAATAAAACATTATTTCCGTCATTATATTTGAGAAAAACAAACATAACGTCTTTTGAAATCACCAACGTCTATATCACCCTGCTGTCATTGAGGGGGGCGCTTTGTTATTATGTTACTTTATTTAAAATCATTATTGAAACGGACTTTACTGAAGTTACTTTTGCTCATTTTTAGTGGAGAGGTGGCTTATTAGGAGTACTTTCAGAATATGCAGTAACCCAGAAAGTGTCAAAATGTACTTGATGCCTTTTGAAATGTTACCGTCGAATTGTGCGATCTGGACCACTGTGCAGTGTTTACACACAAGTTCGAGCCTAGATGTTCATTTGTTCTCTGTGTTTATGTGTTGTCATCTGGGGCAAATTGGAACACATGGGGTGAATTGGGACAGCCGTTTTAGCCTTGTTACAACATATGGATAGTTTTGACTGGTTTCGGATAAAACAGACACTTTACAACTAAAATTTTGCATCATTTTCCAATATTTAAGTCTGTGTCAATTATCAAAAACAAGGCTTATAAAAAACGATTTTTTTAAAAATGATAACTGAGCGCTTCGTTTGCCTTTTACTTCGCAACCTAACGTTGACATTCTGGTTTCGTTCGTTCATCCACGGAGTAATGAACCCAACGCAAATTTACTCACACAGTCATTTGACAACGCTCGTTCGTTTGAACTCTATTGAAATTCCTTCCCCATGACTGCATTCAAATGATTGCTGTCACCACGCAGCATCGCACAAGCAAGAAATAAAGAAAGAGAGAATTTGTCTTCGTGTCGCGCGACTGCATGAGTGTCGGGATCGGCTTTCTTTCGTTTCAAATTCGTGTGCGTTCACTGACGGTCTTTTCGTAATGGCGATCATCATCATCAAAACCACAAAAGCTTGTCATGTTCTTCAAGTTATATTCTCTTTTCCATATTCCTCTGGAAATGCTGTATTGCTGTAGTGTTGATATCTAGAGTTTTTTTTTTGATTAGGTCCTATAAACATATGAAAGACAATAGTTTAGTGGATATGTACTCGCAAAGCGCCAAATTTGAAGATTTTCTAGCGATTCTCACTACTGATTGACAGTATAGTTAACATTCACTGCCAGAACCACCACCTTTGGGTGTACCAGCCGGCCAGTAATGCTCGAATGTTTTCATTTCGCGGATGTGCGTCTGTGCGGGAGAGAGGAGCAGCAGCAGCAACATTGCAAACACGAGAGCGCCTGCAAGGAAAAACACAAAATTTCACTCTGTTGTCGTCGGTATCGGCATGACACGGGCACTCTGTAGCACTACTACAATCCCAGCACCAGTTGGAACTTCTAGAGCAGTTAGTGTATGGTGTGAAGGTGTAGAAGGGATTCGCTACTAGTCAGTCGACGACGGTCAGTTTGGTGGTTGGTTGAGTTCAAAGAAGGAAGAAAATTGCCATTACAGCGTGTTTTGGACGGGAGTTCCGAAATTTGACTAGTGTATTGCTTGGGACGTTCTACAGTGTAGCTTAGTATGACCTGACACGGTGTCGCGCGGGAGGTTTTTTCCACCAGATAGAGCGGAAAATGTAGGTAAGAGTTCGAGCCCCGGGCAGAGCAGAGGGGGAACGTGAAGGAGAGAGCGCTTGTGGCATCGATTTGTGAACTGCGCGATTGCAGTTTCGCTGAATGGCGCGGCACTGGTTGTTGTTTACAAATAAATAATTTCGTCTTTCTACTCTTGCCTCGTCGCCGTCCTGGTCCTCTATGTCGGTCGCGCTGGGTAATCCAATCACATCTTATTGGTACAGAGAGCTATATTAGTAGGAGTACGCGAGGAGAGAGTGCTCGCAGCGTTGACCAGCAGGTTCGAACAAAGAACGCAAAGAGGGCGCTCGTGTTTCTGTGTTTTTCTTTTGTCGCAAATAGTCGTCGTCGTCGTCTTCGTCTGGAAAGTAAATAAATAGTTGAGTATATCAGTGGAATGATGCCAGCAGCACCAAGCAGCTGTCGCGAGCCACTCTTCCCGGACTTGAACCGAAGATCTTCTCGCGCAAACTCTAAGCAAAACATATTGCAGGGATCAGTACGAACGAAAGTGCATGCTGTTAGTGTACGTTCAGCGTCCAGCTTGTCTACGGGCTTCTTCTTCTAGGTTCAAAACGTGCCGCTTTGGCGCCCGTGATTCAACACGAGTCAAGAGTCGTACAGGAAGCTTCAGCTTTTGCGCTGTGGTCGTCTGCCGTCGTCTAACACCGTCTGGCGTGTCCCCTTTAAAGAGTACAACGATACACCCAAGTGCAATAGTTGACTAGCGTCGCCTTATGTCACTGCCAATCTCGTTTGGGTGTACACTATGGCGTACCATATCGTAGCACTTATTTGTTGTTTTGATTATTACCCTTTCCCCTTCACTCCTTGTTTGATTTGGGATTAGTTGTGGCCAAGTGCTGGGGGGGTTAGAAGAGTATTTTTAGTTCGCAATTAGATAGTGAACGTCGCGTGGTCGTGGACTACTTGGCGCGCTAAGGGACATTGGAAATTTAAATTTCTAAGGTGTTCTAAGGTACGTTAGTTGGAAGGGGGAGGTGCTTTCAACAGGTTTCATCGTGTCAAGGATCATCCGAGGGACACGTCATGGTGTGGGGGTTTCTTCTTTGTGCCAAATGGTGAAAGTGTTTGCCGATCAAGGTGTGTTGGAATCAA